>NC_089279.1:4430714-4674776 GCF_963678975.1 Dysidea avara | reverse complement strand
TGATACTCCTGAAAGGTGCTTAATAAGGTTGTATAAATTTTACATATATGTGTGCCCTAAGAATCGACCTGATGATGCATTTTATTTGAAGCCACTTGTTTGTAGGGCTGAGGTAATTATGCTCATAATTCTTTGCATTATTCTATTCAGAATTTCCTGGAAAAAGCTTGCATTATGCTCAAAATTATTCCAATAAATTGAAATAGAAATGTAGAATTGACTGATTATTTAAAATTCTATGGAAACAAGATATTTGATTGTTCTATAAAGTAGTATGCAAAAAATAGGATTGATTGCTTTGTTAGAGTAAATATAGGTGAATGTGCTATTGGAGTATCTCGATCTGGTGACTGTTCTATTAGAGTATCTCAATCTGGTGACTGTTCTATTAGAGTATTTAAATCGTTCATTCATGAAATCTTTAATAATTCTTTCAAAATGCTAGCATAATGCTAGAATAATGATTTCTGACATTATGCTGAAAACTGTTCTGGCATAATTACTGCACCCCTACTTGTTTGTCCAAAAGGAGACTGTTGGTTTAGGACCGTTCCTATTGGACACAACATGTTGCAGAAGATGGTCCCAAATTTATTCAAATCTGCTGGTATTGATGGTTATTACACTAACCACTCTTTAAAGGCTACCACTGCAACTTGTTTGAGGCAGGGGTTGATGAACAGCTTATTAAGCAAAGAACTGGACATTCCAGCACAACTGTTAGGTCTTATAAACGGATTGGCGAAAAGCTGCGGACACTCACCTCAGATGTTCTTAATAATACTGTTTATGGTACTAATAATGTGCTAGATAATGTTGATCGAAAGGATATGATTCAGAAAACGAAAAATGATGGTGGCTCCAAGGGAGAAGAAAACAAAATGCCAAACATGACCTTCGCTGGAGCTTCGAATTTTACAATTAACATTAATTATAAGTGATAATGTAAATTAATATGTGTACACATTAGAAACTTCTCTTGTACAGTTTTATCCTATTCACTGCAGTTGTAACTTCATCCTTTTTCACTGAACTTGTAACTTCATCCTTTTTCACTGCACTTGTTTTTTTTTCTGCACTTGTAACTTTCCTTTGCCGAACACTGTAACCTGCTCATTTTGACATAGCATAAAACCCACAATCACTTCCCTTTAAACATAATTCAAACCCACAATCAAATTTCTTTTGGCATGCTTATAAAAGGAATGGAATGGTTGTAATGCTGTTAGCTTGGGTGACTAGTCACTCACTGTGGTCCATTAGCCTGCATGTGCTTGTAAGAGCATAGCAAATCAATGATCAAAAGTGAGATTTGCAATGCTTGAGGTCCTCCTGTGAGCAGGTCCCTAACCATTTTAAAGACCTGCTAGCAGGTCTCTTAGTGGATTTTAAAGACCTCATTATCTTCCAAAGATCAAAGGGAATTATGCATACCGTTATCTAATACAAATATTAGACTTTTTATTAGGGTATTGATCATAGTAAAGCAATGAAACAAGGAAAGTTATCTACACCTGCAACTATACTGCAGGACATTTATTCATACTTCAGTCATAAACAAACTATAGCCATTACAGAAGTAGGAATAAAGTGTCCACTAGTATAACTGCAGGTGTAGATGGCTTCCTTTTTATTTCTATGATCCCTACTCAAATAGAAATTTCTAATTGTACTTTATACTTGTTTGTTTAATTTTTTTGTATTAACACAATTCCTTACTGGTGAACCAATGCATACCACATCAAACAAAAGAATGGCAGAGGCCAGCCATGTCAAATGTGCACCCCAGCTATATATTACTGGGAAACAATGTAGCCATTCTGCTTCATTTTCAGCCATTATACAGCACTACAAATGAAAAACAGTACAAGAAGCACTTCTGTAATCAATCCAGTCAATACTTTAATTGCCTGTAACCACATACCCCTACTAAGAAATAAAGTGGTCATTCCACTTGGTTTTCAGCAATGCTTTACCTGTTATACAGTGTTGAAAATGAATAGCAGCACAAGAAGCACCTCTGCGATCACTCTAATCCCTACAGAAATTACAGGTAACTCTCATGGAAGCCATTATACATTCACTGTGAATCTACATCTACATGGTAGCGGAGAAAGAAATAGAACACAAAGGTAAGTCCATGATGTATGCACTATAGCTGCTGCAATTAGCTAAAAGGCTCTGCAGGCCAGTGGACGCAGGTCAGACCAAGTAATAACTAGAGACTAGAGTCAGGGTTACCAATAAACAGTGGCGTAGCCAAGGGTGGGCCTGGGTGGGTACTAGAGCTGTGACACTAAACTGGTTAACCGATTAATCAACAGGTTATTTTTATAAATTCATCTATTGGTTATTTTTTTCTCATAACCGGATAACCGATCCCTAATATTTTCACTCAGAAATGCATGATTTGGGTATTTTATTCATTCTTCAACATTGATATCACACTTGTGGTAGGATTCAGCTTTACGTATAATGGCTTGTCACCTCTTACTTTGACCACCACAAGTAGCGTGAGCAACCAATTATCATCAGTCACCTATTATCATCATAAAATAAAACTGGTCGCGTTTACGGTAAATATCTCAGAATTCGGATATTATTCCTTGATGTAGAGAGGTAAACTAGGTTATTTTCCATCCTTTTTATTGATATCTGGTGCTCTTTTGTTTTTATAGGTGATATACTGTCTGATGCTACCACTAGATGTTACGAAACGACCTCAGGAATGGCAACAGTTTAATCAAACGAAAAAGAAGACCATGTGGCAGGCCTCGAAGTCATTCCGCACTAGCAGTGATAGTCACAAATCCTCCTAAGAAGTGAAAGCTATGGACAGAACACCAAATGATCTCTGCTATTGAAGCCATGAAGGGTGGTATGAAAGTTTACAGTGCAGCTCGTGAGTATGATGTACCTAGAATGACACTACAAGATCAAATTTCAGGAAGGGTAGTACATGGTAGAAATCCCGGACCTTAGCCATACCTGAATAAAACTGAGGAAAGTGAACCTTCAAAGTTTTTAGTGGAAACAGCGAGAGTTGGATATGGTAGGAGCTGGAAGCAAGTTTCACAGCTAGTAGAGAAAACCGCCAAAGCTAAAGGCCTGATACCACCAGACAAGAGAGTATCACATGGCTGGTACAATCAATTTATGGAAAGACACCCAACACTTGCACTTCATAAAAGAGATCCAATAGCTAATGTCCGAATGGAGTGCATAGACAAGGACATAATGGCTGAATATTTCAACCTTCTTAAAACTACACTAACTTAGAATGGCCTGTTAGACAAAGCACATCAGATATACAATGTTGATGAGACAGGGATGCCTCTTGACCATCGTCCTCCAAAAGTTGTTACAAGTGTTGGGCAGAAAAGGTACGTAGCAGAACGTCGGTTAACAAGTCACAAGTCATAGGTATTGTCTGTGTGAGTGCTGCAGGTCAAGCTATTCCCCCATTTGTGATTTTTTATGCTAAGATGTTAAACCATGACTGGACTGTAGGGGAAGTACCTGGTACCAGGTATGGACTAAGTGACACAGGGTGGGTGGATACATATTTACTTAAAAAGTGGCTTAAGGAACATCTACTAGAGCATGCAGTTGCCAGCTGACCACTTCTATTGATATTAGATGGGCATGGCTCCCATTACCAGCCAGAATTGATAGAGTACGCAAGAGACAATGGAGTTATATTGTTTTGTTTGCCACCCCATACTACGCATGAGAGTCAGCCATTAGACACCTGTGTTTTTAAGCCATTAAAGCAGAATTGGCAAGAGGCTTGTACTCGTTAGGGACCCGCCAATTATGCTGGAATAATTATGAGCATAATAGGTGCCTGAAAGCATTGAGCATAATGCTAGCATAATGGGAAGAATATTTCAGCCATACTACAAATCCTTGATGGTGAAATTACATATCACAGAAAAAGATCGATATACTCTAATAGAACAGTCAATAACTCTAATAGAACAACCAGGCAGCTGACTGTTCTATCAGAGTATATTGATCTTCTCTATCACATGCAGTTTTGAAGAGCAAAGATGTGCTTCAGCCACTTATTATGTGCCCATAACTACAAATTTATTAGCAAAACATGGGAAATGAGGCATAAAGCTTGAGCATAATTTGAACATATTAGGTAAAAATTTTGAGCAGTGTAGCATAGCATAATAAGTAAAATTTTAAGCATAATAGGCGGGTCCCTAGTACTCGTTATATGCAAAAGAACCCAGGCAAAGTTGCTACCAAGTACTCATTCTCTGCACTTCTAAATGAAGCATGGGGGAAGACAATGGTGCCAACAGTTATCAGTTCAGAGTTCAGAAGAAGTGGCATCTATCCCTTTAACCCAGAAACTCTTGACTATGGAGAAGTCACAAATCCAGCCAGCAGTAATCAAACTGACAGTCAACATGTGCGCCATACTGTTACATTTTACTCCAGAGCAAGAGATTCTTTTTGCACGAAGATTTGCAGAGAATTATGACATGGTTGATCCTGTTTATTCTCAGTGGCTTGAAATTAATCATCCACGGGTGCATGTTGAGCACCAGAACTCAATTGAAGAAGACTGCCAGTTAGAAAAATTTATTCAACAAGTGGTAAATAACCAAGGAGATTTGGTGCAGGTTGAAATAACCAACGATGAAAGCACCGGTGCAGTGGAACCTACAAATCACAGTGAACTGTCACATGAAGCTGGCACTAGTAACAACTGTGGAACACAGCTTCAGAGCATTCAGATGAACCATCATCATCAACTGCTGTGGTATCAGGCAAGGATTCAACTACTGCTGAGGATGGCAGGACCAACTCAACCACAGGTACCTCACCCAATACAGTTGCTGTGCCTCCCCCAGAGCATGAGAGAGAATTAAGGTATATACCTGATACAATATGTTCCTTTGAAAGCTAAGAAAACCTTTGCTGCTGGCAAGTGTGCGCCTGGTGCTAGGGTGCTAACTAGTGATGAGTGTGCACAGATTTTAGCTGAACGAGAGGAGAAGAAAAAGAAAGAACAGGAAGAAAAGGCTAAGAGAAAGGCTGAAAGAGAGAGAATAAAACAAGAAAAAGAAGTAGCTGCAAAAGAGAAGGCTGAAAAAAGGAAAGAAGCAAGCAGGCAAAGAGCAGAAAAGACAGCATTACTGTACCCCAGTAGCTGAAAAGTGGTCCAGCACCATGTCACCATAGGCTCCAGCCCTGCTTAGTACTACAGCCATAGATTCTATTTTGTGTGGCTTGAATTTGTAAAAGATCGAGATACTCTAATAGAGCAGTCATCGTAATATACTCTAATAGAGCATTCAATACAGATTATAGCCACTGTTCTCATTACACTGCTTGATCATTTATATTTATGTTAATTGTCTTTACATTACTTTTCAAAAGTTCCAATGAGTCAACTGCACTGATGACAATGCATTGAGCTAATTGATCATGCATATCATGCATTAGCAATTACAGTTAAAAAATAGCCTCAACATGCCATTTCAAAGTATGTATTTTCAAAATTTTTCTTGAGAGACTCCCTAGCTTGACATGCTTAGCACATGCAGTTGAGCATCACATGAAAGAGATAATTATCTCTGACTTAAACATCACATCAGATCAATAAAAAGTAGTGTGCATGACTATGACCTCCGTTGCAATCCATGGATGGCCTGACCACTCAAAATATCTCTGGAGTAAGTTATGTTGCATGCAATTAAACCAGTCTAATAATTGAAGCATGGTATACTGTATAGCATTAACTATGCTGGAGCATTACTTATGACATGTAGAAAAATGCTCAGAGTCTTCTGAAACAGTTTCCTCCATCCAACCAGATAGTCAACCTGCAAATGCTGTACCGCCCATAGTTACTTGAAAGTATTTGTGAATCAGTTGAGTCAGAAACAGACCCTCTTAATTTGGTCGACAGTGTATAAACTTTGCCTTGGTAAATATTTTTTCCTGGCTACGCCACTGGCATAGTATATTATTAGCTAGCTAGACACATTTAAAACAGTTGTTAAATCACATGTATGTAGAGTCCACTAGGGATGGGCTTGCATTTTGTACTAGTTAGTTACCTGGGATGAAATATGTGGGTGGGCCATCCCTGAAGGCCTGACTATGCCATTGATAATAAATGATGTGTGCAAGCACTTGCTTGCTAAGCATGCTTTTCTAGGGGATCTGGGGAAATGCCCCCATCCAAGAAAAAAATTGAAATAGCATCACTGGGATTGCATCTGAAAGTGTTGTCAGACTGAAATTTAATGATGACTGTTCTATTAGGGTATTTTATTGCCTGACTGTTCTGTTAGAGTATGTCGATCTGTAATTTTTGATCAACAAAACCTGCTACAGCCACTGCCGTAATGGCCATAGTGTTTCCACCAGCCCTGCTCTGAAGACATTTATGGGCTTGTTTTTACCTAACCAATACCAATACTGCCAAGCTTTCATTTATCTCTACTATACAGTACTATGGTGCTGCATTATAATAATATTACTTTTGTTAACCATTGATGATTGCAGGGATAGGACAGATACTTCTGTGATACTAGTGCTATATTGCACTAGTGTAAAGTTACAACACTTGGTATTTTAATTTATGTATTTCACTACTCCCCACAAAGAAACATCTACCAGGAATGTGTCAATTTCACACTATTTTTGGCATAGTAGGAAGACAAAATAAAGGGTCAAAATGCTGGTATACTGGGACAAAACTCTAGTAAAATGCTTTTGTGTAGAGAGATCAAGCTACTCTAACAGAGCAGTCGTATATTCTTATAACATAGGATCACAAACACGTAGACCAGCTATGTTTGGCAAATAGTCTGTCTAAGCAAAAATACAATACCTTTAGCAATTTTTGAGCATACTAAGCTGAAAATACGTAAAAGAATTTCTGGAAATGAAACATATTTATCCTTACTAATGGCCACTCTGGTTATCAAACAGTACAATAGTTAAGTATGGATTGCCCCTAAAGTGGTGGGCACCGCCCAAAATTCTGCCTTTACAAAAGACATCTTACACAACAAAAATGACATTTACAGAATAAAAGTAGTCCATGTAACATAAGTAAACACCTACAGGTGGCCAAATATAGAAATTGTTTTTACAAAAATCATCTAACTCAAAATTTTGTCTACCTGCCAGCCTTTCAGCTGACACCTCAGCCTGACCACAGTTGCAAGGCTAGAGGCTAAACAACACATTGTATGACCACCATTTCTCACCACAATAACAAACTCACCAGTGGAATGTGCCTTTTTTAGGGTTCTGATGAGTGCTTGCACTATGTGCCTAGCCTTTCCTTTTATCTTCAATCATGTTTGTCATCTACTTCGTATACTACTAGGTGGCCTGTGACCTGGACAATGAAACCACAACCGATTGATTAACCGATTATTTGGCAGATAATTTATTTTTGATGCAAAACCATTGAATTACAAACGCACTGTAAAAAGCCTTGTTTACACCACACAGACTAAAAACAGTAACATTTGCTGTACAGTTGTAACAATTTAATCAAGAAATGCACTTGATGCATTTACACTTTCGTAATGTTCTCTTGTAATCTTGGTGTAGTGGATAAAGGTTTTCTTGTAGGAAAATTAACTGCTCCACATATTCTGGTGTTAAGCAAGCACTTTTTTCAGAAATGACATTTCCACTAATGCTAAATAGGCTTTCTGATGGTACTGATGTTGCCACAATGCAGAGAGTTTTCCTAGTCAATTTACAAAGATTGATTTATGGTCTCTCCACCAGTGTAGAGGTTTGCTATTTAGATCAATTTGTGGCTCAATCCTATAATTAGCAACTTCAGCACAAGCCTGTTCATCTATTGACATAGTTGTACTCCTGTCAGAGCCATTGCTACCAATTTTTTTACCTAGCACTTTTTTCAATGGATGTACTTTTTCTTTTTCTTAGATTGGGCCTCCACAGCAAGTGAAGAATCTTCTACATCTGATATTTCAACAACTTCACAGTCACCTGCAGAATTAGCATTAGCAGCGGTTACAGTGACATTTATCTTCATGAGTTCACAAACTTTATTTTCTACATGTTTAATAACACCATCCATCTTAAATGTGTGAGGGGTTTAAATCGTGGGTCTAAGAATGAAGCAGTATTCATAAGAAGAACTAAAGATGGCTCCAAGTATCTTTGATTTAAATCTTCATCAACAGTTGCCTTTACTGATTTTATATTGCTCTAGAATCACCATCCTTTTATTCAGTCTTTTCTCTTAAATTGGCTAAAATTGGTCCAAAGTATGGATATTGCTGACCACTAAGTGTTTCTGTGGAATCTTTAAATGGTTCAAGAAAACGATACAAATCCTCTAGTATATGCCACTCAGTTGGAGAGGGTTCCAAATAGTGTAGCTCTCTTCTTGCATGAAAAATAGCCACAAGAGTTTCCTGTTGTTCAATAACTCTACCAATCATTGCATACGTAGAATTCCATCTCATGCACATATCCTAATTAAAACAACAATTTTAAATCTATACATATTTGCAATAATTTGTTGCAAACAATAATACAAATTAACAATACGTAATTTATTTAACCTGTATTAACTCATGTTGAGGAAGGCCTATCTGTTTCTACTTGCTCTTTAAAGCCTCAGAATCACTTGTGGAAATGCGTAACTATTTTCTTTGCCTGAGCTAAAGCTGTGTGCACCTCTTGAACATCCAAGCCATCCTGTACAGCTAGGTTTAAACTGTGTCCAGCACAAGGAATTGCTGGCCATCGCTCGCCATTATTAAAAACTGTCGAGAAACCATAGAAACTTTGAGAACAAAGCCAGAAAATGGAACTGAGTAACTCACATGTGTAATCATGTGATCTGTGAATTAATCGCCGATTGTGTCAGTGACAACGATAATCAATCGGCCATCATAACAATCGGTTGATAATCGATTAAATTGACATCAATTCGCAGGCCTGTATACTACAAAACTGTAATTTTCTGTATTATCACTTTATTTATACAAATTTATTTATAGGACTACGCCGCTGCTTTAAGAGGTACTATAGTAGACTGTACATATCTGCATCATTGAGAAACTAGCTGGACCAATAATAATTGAGTGAGTGGCATGCCCCTTTACGATCCAGCTGGACTGAAGGAGGGACATGCCCCTTGAATGATCTAGCTGTACTTATAGCAATTGATCATAAAAACACACTTCTTAATGGTGAAAAGATTAAGCCCTTTGAACATTGCATACAATCCAGTTGGGTGAGGCCCACTCTAGTAAAGCAGCTACCCTAAATTCTCTAATACAACAGCAATGTTCGATATTCTAATAGAACAGTCACATGTGTAGTGTATATCACAGTTTAGCTATTGCAAAATAACTAATGTATTAACAAATTGTTAATTTAAATATGAACTGTGGATCCAAGTGATAAGAAGTAGTGAACAAGAGATAATTATGAATGATAGTACTACAGCATAGCTCTGTGGGAAAATCCATACTTTGGCATTGAATTTCTATGACATGCCAATGTATAGGAATTTTCCAACAGAGCTAAGGTATAGTACCATCATTCATATATCTTGTTTCACTACTTTTTATTGCTTGGATGCCTACTTCATAATTAAATTAATAATAATACACTAGTATATATGCAGTGTAAAGAAATATTAGAAAATTTGTGTAGGGATCATAGAAATAAACGACTGCATGAAGTGTCTACTAGTACAGCTGCAGGTATGGCTGACCTTCATTTATATAATCCCTACTATTATCAAGTGTATATAATGGGGAGGGAGAGTGTTGCACTGCACTATACACTGTGAAAATTGAGCCCGTAAAGTCCTATTGCATAATTCAAATGACTCGGTGATTTGTGTTTATTGGTGACTAATTATAAGCACAATGGGCACACTTTGCTATACGTGACTACTGAGTGAAAGAACAATGTACTCAAGAAAAGTATGGCACATCGCCCAGAGGAACTCTCTGTAGAAAGAGAAAGACACAAGCAACTAACATGTGTAGAAAGTAGTGCTGAAACGAATAGCAATTTTTACTATTTGAATAGTTGTAAACAAAACGACCGAATATTCGATTATTCTTTAAGCTTATACTTCTGTTAAATAAGTACTGAAACTTTTTGTTAGGGAGCAAGGCAAAGCCTAAGAGCTTTTCTAAAATAGAATTTTTCAGCACAGGTACATCACTTCATTCGCAATCTTAAGTTTCAACAAGGCTGGCTTTTCCTTCTGAATATAGTGTACAAAGTGCTAACGATTATTCAAATAGTGTGTTAATGAATCGAATAGTGTCAGGCCACCGAATATTCAAATAACTGAATAATCGTTTCAGCACTAGTAGATTTCATCATGGTCGAAATATCATTGTTCGAGATTTCATCATCTTGGTTGAGATTTCATCGTGGCCACCATTCCCTGCCTCAACAGTTCTACTAGTGAATGTGACACATCTAGATGGAATTTTAGCCATTGAGATTCCATGTGGACACCTGTCAAATTATTTAAGGTGTTAAATCTGAGCAATCAACAGCGGTCAGGTTTATGAGAAGAAACGAAGGTATGCGGGTTACTTTACGGGCTCATTATTCACAGTCTATAGCGCAGTTTGTCACCCTCCCTCCCCACTATATTATACTCTTGGTATTATGTTTCTCACACTTGTTTGTCAAATTTTTTTGTAGTAACATGATTCATTACTGCATGGTGAACCACTACATACTGCATCATAGGAAAGAATTTCACCAGACGCATTTAATTTAGCTATCTCCTCTTACCTAGGCAAATAAAATGATGCACATTTTTTGCCATTAGAGCCTGTTTTCACTAAGAATGAATAAACATTCAAAAATTCTGGTTTTTAAATTATGCACATTGCATTTTACCTGTTTGGTAGAGTAGCATACTCGCAAAATATGGAGTAAATTGTGCACTTTGTGATAGAAATGTGAAAATTTCCACATGGTTAGTACACCGAAATGTGAGAGGTGGAGCCATCACAAGTTTGACCTTTGATGTTCTTTACAGCTTATTTTATGTCCAAAATAGTGACCTTTGTTTATGTTATGCGACCAGATTGCAAAAAGGGGTGTACGTAGCTTAGGGGTGAATTGGAAGGCCATATGTAGTTTAGTGTTATAGAAACATATAAACTTAAAATTTTCATCAGCTATAGAGCTATGTTGGTGCGTACCACTAAAATAATCTCAAGTCAACAGCACATTCTGAGCTGAAGTTATGAATAATTAAATTTGGTATAATTGGATGTGTGTGGAAGACCCCTTTTCACAAATCCATTGACACATCACCCATGCAACACTCAATTTGTTCAAAATGAGTGTCACAGTAAAAATCTTTATCCAAGAATCAAGTTGATACTTGCTACTAGTTCATAGCACTTATTTCATTCCAATCAATACATAGGCTACAAAATCACATAAATTTAACTGCCCTGCACATATATTATTAGATTGCATTATTTTTAGCTAATTGTTTAGGAATTGAAGGCAACATATTGATAAGAAATCCAGGGGTGGGGCGTAGGTAGGGGCATATCCAGAGGGGGTTCAAAGGGTTTCATGGAACTCCCCCTTTTGAAACTTACTAGAGATACTCTAATAGAGCAGTCAAGATCAAGATACTCTAATAGAGCAGTCACAGTATTCTTAAGAGGAGCAGTGTAGCAAGCTAGTCAGTTATAAGTAAGTTGGTGCGGGCATAAATTATATATTCCCTACTTAAATAATCTATGGTGAGGGGTAGCTATTGTTGGCAGCTCTAGGTGATGACTTTTTTTTTTGGTCTTCAACCTACAGCTAGGCTGAAGTTGCAATTCCAGAGTGGAACCCCCCTTTTCAAAAGTCTGGATCCGCCCCTGATAGAGGTACAAACCCTCCTCTCTTGAGGAAGGTAAATTGTTGATTTGCACAATTTTTCTGCTATATTGCTCTACTAGCTATTTGTAATAAAAGTTTTATACTGTAAACTTAGGCTTGTGCTAATTATGTACAGTTTTTGCAGATCTGTCATGTTTCATATAGCTAAAAGCCCTCACATTGTGAACCTGAAAGCATTTCATTGGGAATTAAATGAAAAGCATGCAATAAAGAACATTTTCTAATGATGTACCTACATTATGTGGAAATTTACAGATTTGTATATATAATGTACTTGAATCCTTTTTGTATCAGCCACATATATGTACATACATGCATGCAAGTACATAGTGTGTTACTTCCTATTTAGATCTTGAAAAAATGGCATATGCTCTTGCTTTACAAAAAGGAAAAGCCAAGGCTTTGGGAATTAGACTTCTACTGTTTGGTCCAGAATTCGTTGGGAAAACGTGCTTGGCCGCAACACTTGTTGGCAAACCTTTCCAAGAGGAGAGAGCTACAGAAGGAGCAGACCTACACATTTGCAACACAATTAGCTGGAAAGAAATTTCAGATCAAGAAATGTCACAATGTCTCCAGAATAAATATTTAAGTGACTTGAAATCATCAGCCACTTGTAAAGAAATAGTGAAACATGTCGAAATATCTCTTCCTTCACCTGTTTCCAAGCCCACATTAATGCCTAAGTTTGTAATGAAAGTTTTCAAATTGGCTACACCTACCAAAGACAGTGAAACAAGTAACATTCCTACTCAGAGTGAAGTAAACAGTGCTGCTCTAATTGATGATTCTGAAATAACCAAAGCTAAACATACACCAACTTTTGATGGTAATGAAGGAATAATAGTAACCCTCCTTGACTTTGCTGGTCAAGTGGTTTATCACAGTACCCACTCTGTGTTTATCAGAAAGGAGAATGTAATCATGGTAGTGTTCAATGCTTCACGACAGCTGTCAACCAATGTGAAGGTTCGATCAAGCACACTTCGAAACAATCCAATGACCAACTCTGAGAGTGTCCATTTTTGGATGAAAACAATCCACTCCATCTGTCATGAACCAGGTGATGAAAATGATATGGCCACATTGCTTCCAGCTATTTTGCTTGTTGCCACACATATTGATCTGCTTGGAGATTTGGCAGAAGTAGTAAAAGAGCAAATAGTTCAGCAGCTTTTTGAGGAACTGAAAGGCAAACCATATGCAGAACACCTTGCAGGTCATCATAATGGTCTCTTGAATGCTCTACGAAAATACTGCATCTTCATCAGCAACAAAAAGAGAGATGCCAGCACAATCAGTCAAATACAGTGTGCTGTGGTTGATTTGGCAACCCCAATTCTTTCAAAGGAGCATCCTGTGGTTTTTCTAAAAATTGAAAGAAGGCTGTTGTCCATTGACAAAGGAGTAATTACCACAGATGAGTTTCATGCAATCAGTAAGGAGTGTGGCTTTCCTGCAGAAATTGAAAGTGAAGAATTCCTTGGAATACTGGAAAATTTCCATCATCGTGGAATTATTTTGTATTTTTCCACTATTAAAAGTTTGAAGAGACTTATTGTCATCTCACCGCATTGGCTTACAAAACTTTTTTCTTATTTGCTGTTTGCTCATCCTTACCAGGTCAAAGGTGGAAACCGTGACAAGGATTTTGAGATGTTAATCAAAAAAGGCATTCTGCTTGGAAGCTTTTTGTCTTACATGCTGGATCTCTTTAATAAATCTGAAAAGGCAGTTGATTTTAGCATTGCTCAGGTGGAAGCTGTAGACCTGATGAAAAAGTTTGGCTTTGCAGCTCAAATCAGTAGCAATACCTATTTTCTTGAAGAAAAGTATGACTTTACTCGGGAAGATGAACTGTATATAGTTCCATCAATGTTGCCAGAGGGTGAAGGTACTACTGACAAGCCAATACCAAATGAAGAAGATTTAGATGCCCGGATAGTTTATTTCTATTTCCCTGATGAGTTTGTTGCACCAGTAATCTACAACCATATGGTGTCCATGTGCATTAACAGAAATGAAGACAAGAAGGAAGATTTGATGTGGTAGGGTTTTAGTTTGTATTTTAATCTATTACCATATACATTGTTAAAAAATTGAGGCACAATTTTTTGCACTTTTGCAACATGTTATATTATATCTAATCCAAAACAGCCAAGCTGTAAAAAAGAGTGCGGCCCTCAAAAAGGCAATGGTGAAAAAATATGTGAAATCCAAGGTGGCGGCCAAGAAATGGCTGTGATGGTAGGTTAATGGTAAAAATTTTAATAACAACAATTCAGGTAAATTTTGTGCTGTTTGGTCTTGGCACCAAATTCACCTGAATTGTCGTTATTAAAATTTTTACCATTACCCTACCATCACAGCCATTTCTTGGCCGCCACCTTGGATTTCACATCTTTTTTCACCATAGCCTTTTTGAGGGCCGCACTCTTTTTTACAGCTTGGCTGTTTTGGATTAGATTTCACTTCTTTTTGTATTTGTATAACCTATCTTTTTTTCTTTACCACAGGAAGAAGAAAAGATGAAGCAGACGTTAAATGCTTTAAATATTTCTGATTTTATCAGTAAATGTACAAATTATATATATAATGCATGTATTTATTACACAACTTTCTACATGGCAGTTTCTTTGTAACTGAACACTCTTCAAGGTAACTTTTTCTAGCTGATCTCTGTACAGGGTGAATTGTTTGTAGCTGAACTATCTACAAGGTAACTTCTTCTAGCTGATCTCCCTACAGGGTGATTTGTTTATAGCTGAACTATCTACAAGGTAACTTCTTCTAGCTGATCTCTCTACAGGGTGATTTGTTTGAAGCTGAACTCTCTACATGGTGGTTTCTTTGTAGCTGAACTCTCTACAAGGTGATTTCTTCTAGCTGAACTCTCTAGACAGTGATTTGTTTGCAGCTGAAGTCTCTACATGACGGTTTCTTTGTAGTTGAACTCTCTACAAGTTGAATTCTTCTAGCTGAACTCTCTACAGGGTGATCTTCTTGTAGCTGAACTCTCTACAAGGTAAATTCTTCTAGCTGAACTCTCTACAGGATAATTTGTTTGCAGCTGAACTCTCTGCATGATGGTGTCTTTGTAGCTGAACTGTCTAGCTGATCTCTCTACAGGGTAACTTGTTTGTAACTGAACTATCTGCAGGGTGATTTGTTTCCTCTCTACAAGGTGATCCTTCTAGCTGATCCCTCTACAGAACGATTTGCTTGTAGCTGAATTCTCTACAGGGTGATTTGTTTGAGGCTGAACTCTCTACATGGCGGTTTCTTTGTAGCTGAACTCTCTACAAGGTGACTTCTTCTAGCTGAACTCTCTACAGAGTGATTTGTTTGCAGCTGAACTCTCTACATGGTGGTTTCTTTGTAGCTGATCTCTCTACAAGGTGACTTCTTCTAGCTGAACTCTCTACAGGGTAATCTTTTCGTAGCTGAACTCTCTACAGGGTGATTTGTTTGCAGCTAAACTCTCTACATGATGGTTTCTTTGTAGCTGAACTCCCTGCAAGGTGACTGCTTGTAGCAAAATATTAACTGGTTGCTGCTGAACTCCCTACAGCATAACTTGCAATGTAATAGAAATTTATAATGGAGTAAATCATGGACTAGGTGAATGCTCTATTAGGGTGACTGTTCTATTAGAGTATCTCGATCTCGCATTTGCTACACGGAGTTGGCTTTGGATTCATAACTCAGTGGTTTGTAAACTGATTGTTCTGTACTACTGCAAGGACTTTCTACGATGACTATTCTAGCTACATACCAATTTTCAGCTCACTGCTCTAAGTGGTTTGCCTGGTAGGCTTGAAAATTATTGGTATTTTTATCATAGATACCATACTAATAACACGGGATTGGAAGCTCCGTTTCGCGTGCCGGCACTCCTCATTGTACCGGAAGTAATTAATTTGACGGTTGCGTCATGTCATTAGTTATGTTGCTATCTTCGTTGCTATGCTCTATTATCACAGGACGGGATTTGGCTCTTGTTTCATGAGCTGTAAGTTCGCCTGTATAAAACAAAGAACTGTAATTGTTACACTAAGCCACACTCGAATCACTTAGCTTTGCCATAATTCCAGCAATTGTCTGGAGGACGCTTAGAAATACCCGAAACAGGTACACAAACTATGTGACTTCTCGTTTGGTTAACACTAAAAATCTTCTGGAAAAAGCGTTGAACTGTACCAACGTGCGGCACAAGCCATTTGGAATTGTCTGTACTTTAAAACAATTCCATTAGTTTTCACTGTATGTCTTCAAAGGCTTGGCAAAGAGTACAAATTACGATTTTCGTAGTGTTCCCAATTTACGTTGTGCTACAAGACAATTTGAGCTTAACTGCACAGAAATACTAGCTCATATATCACCCTATACACTTACCTTGGTTCTTCACTGCCCTTAGCTAAGTTGGTATCGAAATAACCAGACTTTTGTAGCCTTCACCAACTGAAATGCAAGTCCGTGAAACCATAGATATTAGAGTACAGGGATTAGAAACCAGCGCGCGCCCTGAAACACTCCGCCGTTGGTGAATTCATGAGGCCAAAATAGTGTCTTCTGCTCTGGACTACTTTCTACGGGCGTGGAGTATTTCATGACAATCTCTTTATGTTTTACAAGTACTAGGCAAACTCCTATTGTAAGTCTTGTTGTGAGTTTTTGCCGCCATCAATCATTTTAATCTCAGTTGACACGATTTTTTTGTGTACCTGTTGCGTTAATGGTAAGTTCACTTTCGACTGGCAAACAATGCCACAGTAACCCTAAAGTAACACAGTTTTGCATGGTGTACTTCATTTTATTATTCCGCTTGATTAATGCCCTTTGGCAGTCTCATCTCGGTTCTTTAAAATACTACTCCATGATTTATCAACTTCAACACAAGCGCTGTTATGCGAGAAACATCTTTCAGTGGTACTGTGCAAAACTTCAAAGTATTGCGAAGACTTCAGCACTATTTCCCCAGTGGAACTAGACTTCTGTTCTTCGTAACAGGTAGACAAAAAACGGAGGTACCCATTGATGATCAAAATCGTAAATGGCGATGAAAACCACCCAAGACGATTAAACAACAGAAGCCAGAAGCATTAAAAGTCTTGTATATCAACTACAATACCACAAGGTGGTTGAAATCAACTGTAAGACGACTAAACCACAAACTGCCATCCTGTCCGCATGGATTTAATCAATACCGAGGAGTGCTTCAACCACAATCAATGGTAGATATACACGGCGCGCGCTCGGTTGCCTATCCCTGTACTCTAATATCTATGGTGAAACTACGAGGAGTGCTTATTTGGAATGTACACGCTATATTGAGTCCACGAACGAAGCTTCCAATCCCGTGTTATTAGTATAGTATCTATGTTTTTATTCACGAATCTCGATCGCGCAATTGTTACACACCTTCGGTTTCATGTCATATCTCCATGATCTTAATTTTGATTGCTTTCAAACCACCAAAAGGCACTCCTACAATGGTTGGTCTATCCACAAACCAATTTTCAACTCATTCCACGAAGCGGTTTACCCTGTAGGTGTGACAATAAATCGATCTTATTTTACGCGAATAATCGATCATAACTCCTGAACCATTCACCGAATTTGCACCAAATTTGATACTTGGATTCTTTGTTGGACTCCCTTAATGTGTGCCAAATGTCAAGGCGATCGGAATACGCGTTTGTGTTTATAGCAATTTTCAACGTGTGCAAAAAGACGAAGAATAAGAATAAGAAAAAAATTGAAGAAATAAAAATGAACGTTTGGGCACTCATATCTCGGAAATGGTTAAGGCGAGTTTCTTCAAGTTTGGTATGTGGGGTGGCCTACCTGGCGGGCACCTCTGCAGCAAAACTGGTTCCAACCGGATGAAGGATCATGGAGCTACAAAGGTGTGAAAATCGTGTTTTCTTTCTTCCTGTCAATATACTCACGGTGTGGCGCGCCGGCTTCTTGGGCCGCATGACACACTACCGTGTGTCTTGATTTACTGACTTCACCGTGTGTCACCAAATATACAGTTTTGTTAAAATTTTAACATGTGTATAGTCTTAAAATTTTGTTCCACGAATTATCTAATTGGTCACTTTAGCATAGTGTATTGCACGTTATACAATATGAAAGACGTTTTTCTTAAGCGATCAAGCATCATAAGTCACATTTCATTGAATACCAATTACTCCTTAAGAGAATTTTGTATTGCTTTTCTAACTGACATACAGACTGATACATTAATGGCTTGATGTCTTCACTATTTTAGGACCGAAATGTGCTTTTTTGCCAACTGTAGCAATTACAATGCATGAATCATGGACTTACCTTTATCCTCATTTGTGTACTATTTCTTTGTTTACTAGAGCATGTAGGTGTTGATTCATGGGTAATGCATCAATGGCTTTTATTGCTGAAATATTGTCCATAATTTTTGTGCGATGCTTCCTACATTTAAAGTGTGCATATTGATTGCATAGCTTGTTCTTTTGCTGTTGTTTGTGAGCAACACTGTGCAATAGCTTAAACCAAAGAGTAATTGCATAGCCATAAAAGTAGAAACAAGGGAGGTTGCCTACACCTGGAGATACACCATATACTAGACTAGTGGACATTTAATCACTAATTCAGCCTTGGGTATAGACTGAATCAGGGATTAAATGTCTGCTAGTACATCTGCAGGCGTAGGTGACCTCACTATTTTTTATGGTTATGATTCCTAGACAGAAAATCCTATTTTTTGCTGTACTTGTTTGTTTACATTTTTAATAACACAATTATGACTAGAAGACCCATGCATACAGCATCAAAAGGAGGAATGATGCCAGACTTGCCATTAATTAATTTTGCATCTGAACATGCACCCAATTATTACTGAGCAGTGATATGCCAATATGCTTTGTTTTAAGCTATGTTCAGCCTGTTACACAGCATTCTAATGAGGAACATTACATGAAGGAACTCTGCAATAAATTCAGTCACAACAAAAAACTCAGTTTTTGTTATGTAGGGAAGCCATCATGTTGTGCTATCACAAATTTACATATTTTGTAGTCAGCAAAGATAAATGGGACACAAAAGAGGACACAGGCAACTCCATGAAGTATGCATTGGACATACTGCCATATGCTAAAAGGTACCAGTCGGGCTAAAGTGGCATCTATCAGTGAAAAATTGGGCCCATAACCTTAGTGGTTGTTGCATTATATTTGTGTGACAGAATCAGGCAGGCAGGCAGTTAGTCAGTCAGTCGAAAATTCTGCTAAACAATTATTTTAAATTCCATAGCATTTTATTGGAAGCAATTTAGTTGCTTTGTAGACACTTCTTGGGCTTGCTTATCCCACACCAATACTGCCAAGGTGTCGTGAGGCTGGTTTTGGGGTGTTGTTTTAAACCAGATGTGCCCACAGCTGGTGTGTGGGCACGTGCCTGGTTTACTGAAATTGATTTGGCCAAAACCGCCTGTCTGTGTAGGTATGTCTGTCCAACACCCACGTGAGCAAACAGGCTTTGAGCTACAGTAAATAAACCTTCAATGTATAAAGGCTGTTTACGACTGTATGAGGCTTTGTGCAGAGAATTTGCATATGAACACACGATAGACAAACTATAAAAACAGTTAAGAAGATACTTCATTGTGTAATTTTTGGTTTGAAGTGGTTTGCTCAAGTTATGCTTCCTTAACAATGCTTAGCAATGTAAATGATGAATTATGGAATATTTGGTGAGTTATGAAATATGTTTAATTTTATGTACTGCATGTACTATTACAAAATAAGGTGAGAAAAAAGCTATAGCATTTTGTGAGTTTAATTTAGATAATAATGAGTTGATTAATTAATTCAAGGGATAGTATTTACTAGGTGACTGGTTTTTAGAACATCAACTTGTTTTGGCCAGAAAAGTCCAGGCCTTTGTGATCCCTAATATACAGTGTGATGTGTTTGCCATTCAACTATTTGCCAGTCTCTGGTCATTAATAGTTAGCTTACATAAATACAACTTCAAGGGGAATGCATGCTGTAGCTACTAATATACTTTCATTCATGACATGATGTTGAAAATTCTGCTGAATACTTGAGGTGGATTGATAAAATTTCACCTCACTGATTGTCTTCACTTTGGTAGGTAGCATCAGATGCAATGACAGGTCCCATACATGTATTACAAGCACCTTAATTGTGCAGTATACCAGAATGCTTGACCTATGATAAGATACGTGGTATGTAGTGTGTTGTAGCCAGCACTCCACACCTGTGTGTTATTAACAGAAAGAAAGCACAGTGACGATTTTCACGCATATGTAATTTTGTGCTCTCTTTTGTAATTTAAACATTTTAAAACCCATATACTGATACTGACTGATACTAACTCTGTATTTACTCTGTATTGCTCCGTATTTACTCCGTCTTTCCGTCTTGGGACCATTATTCCAATTCTGTCAAAATTTGCACAGTAATAGACTACTGCTATGACTAGTGGTCTACTTTTACCTACAAAAATTGTTCCAAGATGGAGTAAGACTGAGTAAATATGGAGTTAGTATCAGTAAGTATCAGTATACGTGAGTATTGCTGTGATATATCAGCTAAAAATTCTAACTACTTCATGCATATTTTACAACTACTGTGTATGTACTTGTATTTCAGGTTGAGGAAGGACAAAGTTAAGATGGTCCTTGGCAATGGCCAGTACTACACTGTTAGCCTTGCAGAAGAGAAATTCAGCATACAATTAAGCATCATTTTGCTTCCTGACACAGAACACTCTGCTGAGCTTCGAAAAGATTTGCTACAATATTTTATGTCCAAGCTTGATCTTGTGGTGGAAGATTTTATGTCAGCTGCAAAGAAGCCAATTGCATATATACCATGTTGTTTCTGCAATCAACTACATCTCAGGTTGTCATTGCTACTACAAGGGAAACAGCAACACTGTCCTATCAAGAATAAACCTTTGCTGCTTAAGTATTATCGCACTCTTGTCAGTGATGAAGGTAAATATTTGTTTATGTATTCACTGCATGTGTTTTTATTTCTTGCTATTTTAACTAAACTAAATATTCAGTTGTCATTAACAAATTATGTCTACTGTCTGTGCACAACTTAAAATGGAAAATAAATAAATAGCTTTCCTTATATTCCTTGCTTGTGGATCTTCCTTGCCTTTTGCGTGTACAGGCTTCCACTGACCAAAGGTCATGTTGGTATACTATTCAGATTTTGAACTGAAAATGGTTGGCCTGAGCCACTCAAACTTTAATTATTGAAGTATGACCTATACTAACTACCTGTGTTTCCTTTGAACGACAAGGAGCTTGTTGTTTGACTTTGTGTACTTATTATTTTGTTCATCGATAACCCACTCTACAACCAAGACTGAATAGTATTTGTATAGGAGAGAGCATCTTACTACATACAATGCACACACCAAATGCATGCACTGTGCAAAGTAACATCCCAACTGGTAAAGACTTGACCTTATCAACATGCAGTTCTCTGTCAACAGTATAGAAGTGTTAATGGTGGACTATGCACAGTGTGATAGCACAGGACAATCACTCTCCCCCATGAACTATGAACTCTTGAACATTATGAACTCTTGTCGATAATAAGCTCTTGCATTAATTTTAATATTTAGCATTTGTAAATGCATGAATTTATTTGGCTTACACTATCTATTATAATAGACATGAAGCTGAAATGTTTGGAAATAAATTATGTTTAAAATTATACAGTGGAATGGTTCAATATTATGTGTGTTAATCATTCTCCAACAATAATGATCTTTTGAACGCATACAGTGTGTAAGTTTGTATCATACTATGTTCTGTTTAGATGATTCGTTTGCAGTTATGAAAAGTGATCCTGTTGTATCAGCCAAGTCTAACAAAAGTTAGTTGTACTTTAATTTCTGTGTATTCAGTGTCTTGCATGTGCTATAAATTGTTACTGCATATTATAGTAAAAATATTGCCAATGATTGGCATTATCAAGAATGCTGTTCAAGCATAGTAAATACAAAGAGCATAAACTGTTGTGAATTTCTGTACCCTAGCTGTAGCTAGTATCATTTATGCAATCATAGCATAGTGACAGTATGCCAATGTCTTTGTATATATAAGCAATGCTTGTATTCTTTAGAGCAGCTTTCATATCCTGAATTACTGAAGTGGGTCAAGAAGGTACCACAATGGTTCATGGTGGCAACTTTCCTGTTGCCTGAACAAACTGTGCATATAGATATGAAAGAGATTGAAGAAGATGGACAAGGAAGTGCAGAAAAATGTCAAATTGCTTTGTCTAAGATGTTTTTTAACAAGTGTAAGGACACAGATATTACATGGAAGAGAGTTCACTCAGCATTTGTTAATGCTGGGGAGACTAACATTGCTGAAGAAATAAGGCTAACTTACATGGTGAATTAACTTAACTTTTGTTTGCCAATTTTTGTGGCATGAAATGCATATGTTACTACACTTTGATTTTATATCTATACTGAGTAGACTATGTAGATACAACAATTTTGTACTATAGGCTTTGAATACTTGTGATTGCTTTACATTTTGACTTTTATTGTTTGTAAAAATTAGTAACCTATTTTATAGCACTTTTATCCTACACAAATTTGTATACAATTATTGTGAGAGAGTTGTTTAAGCAAATGTTACTAGCATTAAAGTTATTGATAATTTTAGTCAGTATTATTTTATTACTGTAACAAAGAATACGTATGTATACAGGGGTGGATCCAGACTTTGGAAAGGGGGGTGCACTTTGCTGAAAAGTTGAAGAGTAAAAAAAAGTCGCAGCAATAATAGCTGCCCTAGCCTAGAAAGTATATAAGATCCTTATTCAGATCCTTATTTTAGCTGCATAGTTAAGCTACACTGCCTCATGAACACTGTGACTGCTTTATTAGAGTGATTGACTGCTCTATTAGAGTATCTCGATCTCGTATAAATGTAACTTTTTATTTTGAAAGGGATGAAGGAAGGGAGGGAGCATGTGCCTGTTGTTCTCCCCTGGATCTGCCACTGGTATAATGTGTTGCTTCACCTTTACATGATGTTATGGGTTTCATGCATCAGCATGATCTAGAGGTGCACCGATATGAGATTTTACAACATATCAATAAACAATATAATTAGCTTCAAATTGCCGATACTGATTTTCTTTAGTGTTTGGTTGCATCTGTTTTCAGTATGGACAATACAATCAATTTTAATGTTAAAATATGTAAAAAAGCAGTTGCCAAAAGAATTTTATAAAAATTTTAAAAAAAGACCAGTGAAGAAGATGCTATGAAAGGTCTGAGCAAAGAAAAACCAGCCTGACTTGGGAATCAAACCTTGGTCACTAAAATAGTTTACATCTTTAGTCTAATGCTTTACCCACAGTACTGCAACATCAAGTACACAGAAATCTGATACTTATCTGAAATATCTGCTTAAATTGTTAACTGATACCGATACCACCATATTAGTGCTGATTTTTACCAGTATTTATATTGGTGCACCTTTAGCATGATCAAGTATATTATGGTAACTTGAATTGCAAGCAGTGAGTTTCACAAAAACTGGTATGTTTTTCTTATCTTGATCTTTTTATTATGAACGCTTTACAGTGTCCAGCACTGAAGGTCTGACAACAACATATGCTGCAGCCTTAGGATTACCTAACTTAATGTCAAGGACTTAGACTTAATGACTTACATCTTTGTTTATTATGGTGGCTTAATTCACAGCCCTAAAAACATGATACTCTCAGGATGAGTATCCTAACAGACTGTTTACTGTCTTTTACCTATTATTAAATAAATAGTATCAATTAATTTCACTATAATGGGGAAGTACAGATCCTGTTCCAAGCTGTGTGAGTACGTGCGTGTGTGTGTGTGTGTGGCAGTATACATGCATGGATGCATGCAGCTATTCTGAAAAATAGGGCATGTGGGCAGCTACTTTTTCAAAATTATCATGATTCTCAACTTTTATATCATTCAGTGTGGCCATGCAATTTTTTGGCTTTTTAATAAAATGCCAATATTCCATTCCGGCACTGAGGTATGATCTGTCATGTGATAGGATGCAGTTGGCACATGTCTTGTTATCACAGGCCTGGTCAAATTATTACACCTTGTAAAGAGTAGAGTGACTCCATACCAATGTTGGTTGATCGCCTGCTCTACACAGTTAATTGTATTATATAGCTAAATATATAATATGTATGTATATCAAGACACACGGTAGTGTGTCGTGCGGCCAAGAAAGCCGGCGACCACACCGTGAGTATATTTACAGGAAGAAAGAAAACAGCTTTTTCAGAAAGCCGGCGACCACACCGTGAGTATATTTACAGGAAGAAAGAAAACAGCTTTTTCACGCATGCATAGCCCCACGGCCTCTTCTCCAAAGCACACTATTTTTGCATTATAGCTGTCCCCCAGGTAGGGTACGCCACACAGCAAATTAGATTAAATTCGCAACAGTCATTTGCGAGATATGAGCGTCCAAAATTTCGTTTTAATTTCTTCGTTTTTTTCTTCTTATGCCGTACGGGGGGCTACAGGGGCTTCGATTTCTTTTTGCACACTTTGCAAAAATTGCTATAAAATGCAAACGTGTAACTCGATTGCCTCGATCTTTGGCACAAATTAAGAACGTGTAACGGTGGATTCACGTACCAAGTTTGTTGTAAGTCTGAGTAGTATTCAAGGAGTTATGGACGTTTATTCACGTAAAAACAGATCAAACTTCTGTCACAGCTACAGGGTAAACCAAGCATAGAAATAACTTGAAAATTGGTGTGTAGATAGGCTGATCATCGTAGCAGTGCCTTTTGATAGTTTGAATAGCAATAGAGTTACAGCGACAAAGTTACAGCGACAAAGTTATAAAGCAAAAACTAAGCAAGTGTAAAATCGCGGGATCGAGATACTCTAATAGAGCAGTTACCACGGGGTAAAAAAGGTGTGCAAAAAAATGTCGAAAAAAACAACTTACCAGAGTTCGAACCAGGGACCTCCATACCTAACACCTCCATCCTTAACCACTGAACCACTGCTACCTTGACTGATCACACTGCTTGAAGTATCTTAGTTTACTACAGTGGTATATCCCCAGTATATGGAACAGTTAATTGTTCGTTATTTTAGTAGTTTTTCAGTAAACCCGCATTCACTGATGTTTTACTGAGAGTTTAAAACTTAGTAAAATAATTATGTTCCATATACTTAAGTTTACTGACACTTTACTATCAGTATAACTACAGTAAGGCATCTTAACAAATTAGTAAACTAAGAACCTTCAAGCAGTGTCACCTCACTTAATTTCTGCTTTATAAATGAAATTTCTAGTTGAAATCTGCTTATAGTCAAACGTTTGTAATTTCATAGATCTACCAATAGAAGTTCTAGACTGTTCTAGAACATTCTATGTATGTTCTATTAGAAGTCCTCAAAAAAAATGTGCACTCTATTAGAGTATTACAATAATATTATCAAATATTGAATTAAATCATGCAATGAAATACATTTATAAATCTGTCTTCAATAATCATCATTGTATCTACATAGAAAAGAAGAAATGTGAGTAAAGACAAACCTCAAAGTCAGCCATAGGCTGGTTTTGGGGCCTTGCAAAGTACAAAAAGGAGTGAAATCTACACAAAAACAGCCAAGCTGTGAAAAAATGGTGCGGCCTTAAAAAGCCTGGGTGAAAAAAGTTGTGAAATCAAAGGTGGCGGCCAAGAAATGGCTGCAATGATGTTAATGCTAAAAATTTTAATAATGGCTGTGTGCATTGTTAAAATTTATTAGCATTAACATCATTGCAGCCATTTCTTGGCCGCCACCTTTGATTTCACAACTTTTTTCACCCAGGCTTTTTAAGGCCGCACCATTTTTTCACAGCTTGGCTGTTTTTGTGTGGATATATATTGACTGGATAATCAGCCTTAATCTCACATTTTACAAGTGGAATATTTATAATTAAAATAAATGCGAATATGAAAGTAGCAACTAAAGAGACTTGATTTTTTTTATTGAGGAAAGAACATTTCTGTACAGTGTAGCATTATAATGAAATGTGCATGGGTGATGCAAAACTGAGATGAGCTTTTATTGCTATGTAGTTAGCAGTGTTTTAGTCGTGCATGGGAATCTGTAGAACTCCTGAATTTATGTCATGCACTTGGGTGTACAAGACATATCCTCACTATGCTTAATTGTATGTCTACCTGATGTCTATATCTCCATGCATAGTTCAATGAATGGTACATGCCATGTAGAGACATGTACATGTAATTTTGCACATTCATTCATGTTGTTGCAGGTTATATCACTTGTGTAGGCAGGTGTAGCTTCATAGTAGAGCATCTGTCAAAATATGAAAAAATATCATGATAATCAGTAATATCGTGATATTTTCCCATGATATATTGTGATAGTAAAATTTCAATACCGCCCAGCCCTAGATATACAATATAATATATATTATGTACATAGCTGGGATGCATGGACGGACCAAGAGACATTTACAAAAAGTATATATATAAAGTTCTCAAGACTGTAACCTCAAACCTCTATAAAGATTACAGATTATACACATAACAATGAACAGCCATAATATTGGTTGTCTCTAAGTTAACTGAGTGGAAAGCAATAATATGCAGGAAAAATGATGTGGTGACTGATGCAACATTAACTAACTGTTTACTACTAACAAACATACATCAACATCCTTGTTTAGTTCAGAGGATGTGAACACCCATAAATATTGTGTTAGCAGTATACATATGGTGTGTTGTAGTCCATATACACTTTACTCAATGGTATACAGTGTATTATAGTCAGCTCCCACAAAAGTCATGATCAGGACTATTAAAGAATGAGGTGAGCATTCATGTATTTCTATCCAATGGTTTGTATTGAAACAACCACTTATCCTCATGTGCAATACATTCCCACCCAAATTTGCCTATTCTAATTGTATGGGATATTTCAAAAGCCTCACAACTCAGCTACTCACGTCAGAAATATTTTTGTTCTGTTGTTCAGTTGCTTCATAGATCTTTTTAGACAGGTGATATGTGTAACTATGAGTACCTTAAATCCTGTGGACAATTCTTGACTAGAAGATTTGATGTGTTCCTGGTGTAACGAAAGTTACTAAGGAATTTACAGACTATCATAATGTTAATAAATTTCCTCTTACATTTCCCTGCAGATTGCAATAGTATACTAAAGGTTAATTAAAAGAGCTTTCATCAATTTTCAAGGAATTGTCCTGTGTATTTTCAATCGTTGTAATACATGTATTATGAATATTAGTTTGGACTACCTGCTGAACTGCAATTAATAGATTTTAAACTTATCCACAGCTTATAAATGCAATACTCACATTATGTATCCAGTGTTATTTTATATATGACTTGAACTCTAAATTTGTTGTGCCTAGAATTGCCTTCTTAGGATAAAATATACTGTACTCCACAATAAAAGGCTATCTGAGTTGCATGTATATACAACTTCTGCTTTTAGAACTCTGATTCCACCAATAAAACTTCACAATCCTTTATCAAGTTAAAGTGCTGAGCAATTATTGTGCTTGAGGTGGTGATGATGCAATAAAACTAAAAAGTATGTCAATCACGACAGCAGTAACCACTTTAAAATTATGAATAGCAAATTAAGATTTTTATGCATTGGTATCACACTGGTACTATGTATTATAGAGGAAAGTAACCTTGGGCCTGCAAATCAGTGTGAAATGTTCTGTAGTTGGCTAACTACAAAAACAAGACTTACAAGTTTATGACTGTCTGTACTGTGAAGGGAGAAGAAGAACAGATGTAGAATCATTCCATTTGTTGTGATGTGCAAATCTTGAATGGTGTGGCATATAATTGTACTGGGTGAGAAGTCAAACTATAGCAAGCATTATGACATAAAGTCATTATGACATAAAGTCATTATGTATAACATGGCTGTTAATGCATATGTATGGCATCTGAAAGATGTATCGGCTCTGATAGTACAAAATAGATGTATCAATTCAAACATCAGTTGTCCTGAAAATTATTACTCACATCTGCTACTGTGGTATGCACTGTTGTTATGCTGACAGCCAGCACTGTAAGTATTTTTCTACTGTCTGTGGTCTTCACAAAGGCTGATGAAATTACCAATGAAATCTACTCTCAGAAAGTTGCCGTACCTGGTTCACAGACAGGATACGATCAGGTAGAATGTTGCTGTGTTATTAGAGATCGCTCTTTTCACTCATTTGATAGTGCAGTCGTCTTACTAATAATATGACAATCAAAATTGTTGGATCAAATGTTGTGTTGGATTCAAAAATTACTGTAGAAAATCTTGACAATATTGCAATAATTGGACATGGAACTTCCACTGTGAACTGTATTGGTATTGGAGCAATAAACTTCATCTCCTGCAACAATGTTACTATTACAGGTATTGACTGGGAGAGGTGTGGGTTGACTAGCAAGGAGCCATCATATCCAGGAATCAGATTTCACAAATCATCCAAGATTATCATTCAAGCTGCTCCTTCAATTCCTCAATAGGACAAGCTGTAGTCTTCTCAAAAGTTTCAGGAAATATACACATCAACAATTCTGTGTTTACACATAATAATCATCATAGAGATCATGGTGCAGCAGTGCAGTATACAGCTGATGGTACAACTCATACCCAAATAAAGTTGGTGATTAACAGCTGTAATTTCTCTTACAATGGAGTTGCCAAGAGTGTTATCTTTATTGATGGTTCAGGAAATAGACAGCTGCAGTATTCATACTTGCAAAATTCATTATTTGTTGGCAATGAAGGAGTACCTGTATATCTTTCACATCATAAACTGCACATTAGAGGTGATGTGCTTTTCAAGCAAAACACAGTGATTGCTGGTGGAGGAATTTTTAGCAGTAGATCAATTGTTGAATTTAAAGACAGTTCTAATGTCATATTCTACAATAATTCAGCAAATACTAGCGGTGGAGCAATCTTTCTTAATAATTCTAGAATATACTTTGGAGAAATTTCAGTTGTAAATTTTGTAAACAATATTGCTACTTCATATGGTGGTGCAGTATTTTCCATAAGTAAGTCTGCAACATTATTTGACAGAAACACAGTGGTAATATTTCAAAGCAATGCTACCAGCACAAGTGGTGGAGCTCTGTATTTTGAAAATTCCAACATGTTATTTGCTGTAAACTCAACAGTGACCTTTAACCATAATACTGCTACATTTGGAGGAGGAGCAGTTTTCTCTACAAGATATTCAGAAATATTATTTGACGGAAACGCAACTGTGTCTTTTATAGATAATGATGCTAGTGAAGGAGGAGCTGTTGAGTTTTATAATCACTGTAGGATCACATTTAAGGGAAATTCAAATGTGACATTTAGTCATAACAGTGCTACTTATGGAGGGGCGGTGTATTCTAGAAGTTATTCAGAGATATTATTCGATGGAAACACGACAGTGGAATACAAAGGGAATCATGCTAATAAAAATGGAGGAGCACTTAATTGTTTTGAGAACTGCAGCATAACATTTGATGGAAACTCAAAAGTGTCATTTAGTGACAATAAAGCAAGATTTGGAGGAGCAATGTGCTCCAGAAGCCAATATTATTTGATGGAAACACATCAGTGACATACAAACTTAACAAAGCCAGTGTTAGTGGAGGTGCTATTTATTCACAAGAGAAATGTGCCATCATGTTTCATGAAAACTCAACAGTGAGATTTATTGGTAATCGTGCCACTGATGGAGGAGCTGTATACTCAACAGCATATTCTGATGTTTTATTCAATGGAAACACCACAGTGACATTGAGTAAAAATGGAGCAGCAAGGTTTGGAGGAGCAGTGTACAGGACATATAAAGGGAATTATGTTGGTAAAAATGGTGGAGCTTTTATTTCTTATGAGAACTGCAGCATTACATTTAATGGAAACTCAAAAGTAACATTTAGTGATAATGAAGCAAGATTTGGGGGGGCAGTGTTCTCCAGACAGTTTTCTAACATATCATTTAAAGGATACACAACAGAGACATATGAAGCTAACAAAGCCAGCATAAGTGGAGCAGCCATTTATTCTGGTAAGAAATGTAATATCCTATTTGATCAAAAATCAGCATTGACATTCATGGACAACAGAGCTGAATATGGAGGAGCAGTGTTCTCTGTAAATTATTCCCAAATATCGTTTGATGGGAACACAAAAGTGACATATAAAGGGAATTATGCCAGCATAAGTGGAGCAGCCATTTATTCTGGTAAGAAATGTAATATCTTATTTGATCAAAGCTCAGCATTGACATTCATGGACAACAGAGCTGAATATGGAGGAGCAGTGTTCCCCGTGAGTTATTCCCAAATATCATTTGATGGAAACACGACAGTGACATATAAAGGGAACTATGCCAGTGGAAATGGAGGAGCTCTTTATTCATATAAGAACTGTAGCATCATATTTGATGAAAACTCAAAAGTGACAATGAAGCACGACTTGGAGGAGCGGTGCACTCTAGGAGTTATTCAGAAATATCATTTGATGGAAATACATCATTGACATACAAACTTAACAAAGCCAGTGGTAGTGGAGGTGCTATTTATTCACACGAGAGATGTACCATCATGTTTCATGAAAACTCAACAGTGAAATTTATTGGTAATCATGCCACTAATGGAGGAACTGTATACTCAACAACATATTCTGATGTTTTATTCAATGGAAACTCCACAGTGATATTTAGTAAAAATGGAGCAGTAAGATTTGGAGGGGCAGTGTGCTCTAGTAGTTATTCAGAAATATCATTTGGTGGAAGCACAGTAGTCACGTATAAAATTAACAAAGCCAGTGTGAGTGGAGGTGCTATATATTCACAGGAGAGATGTATCATCATGTTTCATGACAACTCAACAGTAAAATTTATTGACAATGATTCCACTAATGGAGGAACTGTATACTCAACAAAATTTTCTGGTATTTCACTTGACGATAATTCAAAAGTGACGTTTAATAAAAATAGAGGTAAATATGGTGGAGCAGTGTACTCCAAAAGAGATTCCGACGTATCATTTAATGGAAACTCATCAGTGACATATGACATTAACAAAGTCAACATAAGTGGAGCAGCCATTTACTCTCTAGAGAAATGTATCATCATGTTTCATGATAAGTCAACCGTGACATTTAGTAACAATGGAGCAAGGTATGGAGGGGCGGTATACTCAACAACATATTGTGATTTAACTTTCAATGGGAACTCAAAGGTGACATTTAGTGAAAATGGAGCTTTATATGGAGGGGCAGTGTATTCTATAAGTTATTCAGAAATATCATTTGATGGTAACACATTAGTGACATATAAGATTAATGCAGCCAGAGTAACTGGAGGTGCTATATATTCACAGGAGAAAGGTGTCATCATGTTTCATGATAACTCAACAGTGACATATATTGACAATCATGCCACTAATGGAGGAGCGGTGTTCTCAACAACATATTCTGTTATATCATTTGACGGTAACTCAAAAGCGACATTTAGTGGCAATGAAGCTGGTTTACATGGAGGTGCTGCTTATATACATCAAACAAGTAATATAACATTTGTTGGAAACTCATCAGTAACATATGTTAACAATATTGCAGTGATGGGTGGTGCAATGTATTGTGAACATTCAAGGCTATTATTTGAATGCAATGCCATAAGTGGATTTTAGAGGCAATACAGCGAAAGATGGTGGGGCTGTTAATATCCAACAGTCTAACATAAAATTTGCAATGAGGTCATCCACAAAATTTAACTATAATTCAGCTGATAAGAATGGTGGAACAATATATCTTGATGGTATCTTTACTATGACATTTGAAAGTGAATCTGATGTCATATTCAATCAGAACAATGCTACTCTTTATGGTGGAGCCTTTTATGGTGAACTGAAACAAACTAACCAGAGCAATATCTTATCCAATACCACAAGTGTTGAGTTTAGCAGCAATACTGCTCTTGTGGGTGATGATGTGTATATGCACATACAAGCATCATGTGATGAGATGTGTTTAAACAACAGCATTGTGGGGTTAAACGTGACACATAATAATCCTCCCCGTCATCTAGTTTTGTATAACCCAGCTACCTGTATCAATACTACCAATACAACAAATCATTGTGATACTTACTTTGTTGATAATGGCCAAAACATTAAAATCAATGCCTGTGTACTAAGCTTTCGTGACCAACCTGCTGGTGGAGTGGACTTTGTGGTAAGTGTGGTGAAAATCATGATCATAATCTTGGTGGGACACAATTCGTGCCAATAGCTTGTAATCTATTTGAAGGGATCAGTGTAACAGGCAAGGAGACTTCTGACATTACCAATTTCACTATGATAATTACATCATATACAAACAGTGATTTAGAAATTTCTGTCCAGCTGATAGCAGAACTATTTCCCTGTTACCTTGGTTACTACTATGATAATACTACTCAAAAGTGTGTATGCTATGATGACGGTGACATTGTGTCTTGTTCTGGTAGCACATCAACTATCAAAAGAGGTTACTGGTTTGGCGTAGTTGATGGTAAATCAACAGTGACAGTTTGTCCTAACAATTATTGCAATTTTACTTGTTGTGAAACAACTAATGGATTTTATCAGCTCTCACCAGTGAGAATGAATCAGTGTAGTTCACACCGATCTGGTACTGCTTGTGGTAGTTGTGAAGAAGGATATACTCTCTCATTTGATTCTGTAGAATGTGTCAGCATTGAAAAGTGTACAACAGGACAGACAGTACTGGTTATCGTGTTGTCAGTGATATACTGGATAGTTCTGGTTATAGCAGTGTTTGTTACTTGTATGTTATTACGTACTATTACAGTATGTTGGAAATTTTACTGGGCAACATTTGTATGCATCTCAAAGTCTGTACACTGCTGTTAGCATTATGTCCAGCATTGCAAAAGTGACTCCACAATTTCTAGGACAGCTTTGTCTAGTAAAATCTATGACTGGAATTGACCAAGAGTTTCTACATTATGTACATCCACTAGCTGTTATCATCTTTGTAGGAATAATCTGCTTGTCAGCAAGAATGTCTTACAAGTTGTCAGCATTTCTAAGTAGAGGAATTATCCATGTAATATGTTTCCTTCTGCTATTATTGTACACTTCTGTGACCACTACTTCATTATTGCTGTTAAGATCACCAACATTTAATAATCTGGATAAGGTTTACACTTACCTGTCACCTGACATAGAGTATTTTCATGGTCGTCATCTACCATATTTTATTGTAGCAGTGTTATTTACACTAGTGATTGTGATTGGTCTACCACTTCTACTTCTCCTTGAACCATTTCTTAATCACAAGATCAACTTTGCTAGGTTCAAACCATTGCTTGATCAGTTTCAAGGATGTTACAGAGACAAGTACAGAAGTTTTGCTGCTTACTACATGATTTGTCGACTGGTGTTAATTTTACTACTCACAATTAATTCCAATACTTCACAAGTATTGTTACTCACAGCAAACACACTAGTAGCCTTGATACATATTATAATAAAACCATATGAGAGTATAATTCTTAATATTGTTGATGGAGTTGTTTTACAAATAATGTTGTTCATATCAGTCATATCATTGTTTGACAGTTTTGGTTCAGAAGTATTATCAACATTTACCATTCTTTTTGTGATGTTACCATTAATAGCATTTGCTACAATGGAACTGATCATATATAAAGGGATTATTAAGAAAATTGTCACATACTGCAAACCTAAACCTAATACAACCATTGAAGTACCTGTGAGTGATACTGGTGTTACTATGTATATTGATGACAATGTGAGGAAGAATGCTACTGTAGTTGATATGTGAGTGTTGTTTGTTATTGTGTGTGTATAGGTGGACAGACAGATCAAATTTAAATGATTGCAAAATTATATAAAACTATGCGTGTGTACCGTTTTCTTATATTCTTAATTCTGAACTTTTGGGTTTGTGTAATTACCTCTTTTGAACTTTTTTGAGTGGTGTTACTTTTATACATAAATCTTATTACATATTAAATAACTAATGCCAGCTATTCACATGTATTCCATGATAGCTTATACCATGTTGTATTGATCTACAGATTTAACCAAAACTCTAACAACGATAACAATGATGATGTTAATGATTTTACTCACTATCGTGAGTCCTTTTTAGAAGTGATGAATGAAATTGAAGACTGATTTTCTAATCTGAATTCTAATTTTGATTATTGAGTGTCACTCATCCAAATCACACAATTTAGTGCATAAAATCACATCATGTATTACACCACATTACACACAAGAATTCATCATAGTACATATTATTATTCAGTTATTAAACTGGTAGCATAGCCGTAGCAACAGTTCATTTACCTATTTATATCATGCATGGTATGTTGTAAAATCTCTTAGCTTTTGTTGCGAGATTCTAATTATCATCTGATTAATGTTCCAGGTGGTGTACAGCATTAATACATACAGTGGCGATGGTTTAGTTTCTTACACTGACAGTCAGGTTAACACATTTAGTTGTAACGGTTTGAATCTACAAAATTTAGGAAATCATGTTAATCCTTAGATCATGCAATATCAGTAGCCTGACGTGGTTAATATTATTGACTGTATCATAAAATTTGTTTTATATATATATATCATAATAATGTCCTACATCACTTAGTGCATCGTTATGCATATGTCTGTAAATACACAGTTGTTAAGTTGTGGTGCACCCTGAATCCTGTTGATAGCTATACCACGACTGCAAGGGATTTGTTAATATATATACACTCAAAAGCCTGAGGGACGCAGGCCCAAGGGCTAAGGGTATCTAATCCAAAACAGCCAAGCTGTAAAAAAAGAGTGCGGCCCTGGGAAAGGCTATGGTGAAAAAAGATGTGAAATCCAAGGTGGCGGCCAAGAAATGGCTGTGATGGTAGGTTAATGGTAAAAATTTTAATAACGACAATTCAAGTGAATTTTGTGCCAAGACCAAGCGGCACCAAATTCACTGAATTGTTGTTATTAAAATTTTTACCATTAACCTACCATCACAGCCATTTCTTGGCCGCCACCTTGGATTTCACATCTTTTTTCACCATAGCCTTTCTCAGGGCCGCACTCTTTTTTTACAGCTTGGCTGTTTTGGATTAGATTTCACTTCTTTTTGCATTTGTATATCCCAAAGCCGGCCTATGGCCGGCTTTAGGGCTTTTTAACCTGTCATTTTTTTCTTTACTACAGGAAGAAGAAAAGATGAAGCAGGGTGATTTCTTTGTAGCTGACCTCTCTGCAAGGTGATCCTTCTAGCTGATCCCTCTACCGGATGACTTGTTTGTAGCTGAACTCTCTACAGGGTGATTTGTTTGTAGCTGAACTCTCTACAAGGTAACTTCTTCTAGCTGATCTTTCTACAGGGTGATTTGTTTGTAGCTGAATTCTCCACAGGGCAATTTGTTTGCAGCTAAACTGCTGAACTCTCTACAATGTAACTTCTTCTAGCTAAACTCTCTACGGGTGGCTTGTTTCTAGCTGATCTCTCTACAGGGTGACTTGTTTGTAGCCGAACTCTCTACAAGGTGATTTGTTTGTAGCTGAACTCTCTACAAAGTAACTTCTTCTAGCTGATCTTTCTACAGGGTGATTTGTTTGTAGCTGAATTCTCTACAGGGCGATTTGTTTGCAGCTAAACTGCTGAACTCTCTACAATGTAACTTCTTCTAGCTAAACTCTCTACGGGTGACTTGTTTCTAGCTGATCTCTCTACAGGGTGACTTGTTTCTAGCTGAACTCTCTACAGGGTGATTTGTTTGTAGCTGAACTCTCTACAAGGTAACTTCTTCTAGCTGATCTTTCTACAGGGTGATATGTTTGTAGCTGAATTCTCTACAGGGCAATTTGTTTGCAGCTGAACTCTCTACAAAGTAACTTCTTCTAGCTGAACTCTCTACAGTGTGATTTGTTTGTAGCTGAACTCTCTACAAGGTAACTTCTTCTAGCTGATCTACTTTTCTACAGGGTGATTTGTTTGTAGCTGAATTCTCTACAGGGCGATTTGTTTGCAGCTGAACTCTCTATATGGTAGTTTCTTTGTAGCTGAACTCTCTGCAGGGTGATTTGTTTGTAGCTGAACTCTCTACAAGGTAACTTCTTCTAGCTGATCTTTCTACAGGGTGATTTGTTTGTAGCTGAATTCTCTACAGGGCGATTTATTTGCAGCTGAACTCTCCACATGGTAGTTTCTTTGTAGCTGAACTCTGTACAACGTAACTTCTTCTAGCTGAACTCTCTACAGGATGACTTGTTTCTAGCTGATCTCTCTACACGGTGCCTTGTTTGTAGCTGAACTTTCTACAGGGTGATTTGTTTGTAGCTGAACTCTCTACAAGGTAACTTCTTCTAGCTGATCTTTCTACAGGGTGATTTGTTTGTAGTTGAATTCTCTACAGGTGATTTGTTTGCAGCTGAACTCTTTTACATGGTGGTTTCTTTGTAGTTGAACTCTCTAGAAAGTGACTTCTTCTAGCTGATCTATCTACAGGATGACTTGTTTCTAACTTAACTCTCTACAGTGTGATCTGTTAATAGCGGAACTTTCTACTGGGTGATTTGTTTGCAACTAAACTCTTTGCATGATTTTTTCTTTGTAACTGAACTCTCTACAAGGTGACTTCTTCTAGCTGATCTCTCTACAGGATGACTTGTTTCTAACTGAACTCTCTACAGTGTGATCTGTTCATAGCGGAACTTTTTACTGGGTGATTTGTTTGTAGCTAAACTCTTTGCATGATTGTTTCTTTGTAACTGAACTCTCTGCAAGGTAACTTCTTCTAGCTGATCTCTCTACAGGGCAATTTGTTTGTAGCTGATTTCTCTACAGGGTGATTTATTTGAGCTGAACTCTCTACATGATGGCTTATTTGTAGCTGAACTCTCTATTAGGTACCTTCTTCTAGCTGATCTGACTACAGGGTGACTTGTTTGTAGCTGAATTCCCTACAGAATAACTTACAATGTAATATAACTGAGTAAATTATAAATGCAGCTGAATGCTTTATTAGGGTGACTGTTCTATTAGAGTATCTCGATCTCGCATTTGCTGCACGTAGTTGCCTTTCGAATCATAACTCAGTGATTTGTAATCCGATTCTTCTGTACTACTGCAAGGACTTTCTATGATGATTATTCCAGCTACATACTGATTTTCAGCTCGTTGCTCTAAGCGGTTTGCCTGGTAGATACGAAAACTAATAGTTTTTTTATTCATAAAAATCGATCGCGTAATTTTGACACAGGTTGGGTTTAGTGTCATATCTCCATGGTTTTTATCCCGATTCCTTTCAAACCACAAAAAGGCACTCCTACGATGGTTGCTCCATCTACATATCAATTTTCAACTGATTCCTCCAAGGCGTTTACCCTGTAGGCGTGACAGACCTTCGACCTTATTTTACGCAAATAATCGGTAATAACTCCGTGAATGTTCATCGGATTCCTACCAAAGTTGGTACGGAGATCCGCCTTAATGAGCCCTTTAAGTGTGCCAAATTTCAGCTAAATCCGAGCACGCATTCGTGTTTTATGGCGAATTTTGCGAAGTGCGCGAAATGAAGAAGATGAAGAAGAAAAAAACGAAGAAATTTAAACGAAATTTTGTTCGCTCGTATCTCGGAAATGGCTGGAGCGATTTTCTTCAAATTTGGTATGTAGACTACCCTAACTGGGCGGCATGTCTCCAGCAAATTTGGTTCCAATCGGATAAGGGATCACAGAGCTACATAGGTGTGAAAATTGCGTTTTCTTCCTGTTAATATACTCACGGTGTGGCGCGCCGGCTTCTTGGGCCGCACGACACACTATCGTGTGTCTTGATATATAAGCAAAATCAGACACTCTCATGGTATAAGTGAGGCATACTCACCTGACAGGTGAAAGAACTACAGAGCACTCACCCTGTTTCTTATTTCTTTTATACATCAGTATCTGAGTATCTTTATACCCCTCAGAACATTATTATGCACAATGCCAGAAACATTGTGATTGTGGGAGCTAGTTTTTTAGTTTTAGCATTTTGTAATACATTTATAAGCATATTAACTTTGCTATTGGGACAGTAAGTAAGTTAATACATTATGTTTAAGTACTAGGGCTGTACCAATACCATATTTTACATCCGATATCGATATCTGTCTATTTCCAATACCATATACACAGCTGATACTTCAAAGTCAAGCCAATATGCATTACAGCATAAAGAGTATGTAGGATGATCACTATGGCTGTGTTAAATTACTACAATTCATATGCTTTTCAACAACATAATCCTTTTATTTGTCGGTACTTATGACTGTTCACAAAAGGTTTATCCAAACTTGTCTGTTTTTTTCAGTGTAAATCACAGAACAAAACAGAAATCAACACCAAATAACTGTGGTGCAAAAAAACCCTCAGGAAAAGAAAAAAATCACCAACCTGGGATTGAACCCAGGTCGACTCATGCTAGGTAAGGACTGCTAGGCTAAGAAATTAACCATTTAACAACTAAGTCACTTGGCCAATCACACCCTTTTCATGGTACTTATACTACTTTTAACAGTGCAAATAACTCAAGTGAAATATCTGTATTGTTGACTTGCAATTGACCGATACCGATACTTGTAATATTGGTACAGATACCGATATAATATCAGTATCGGTACAGCCCTATTAAGTACATTCGTAGGACTATAAGTTACTCACCTAATTGAAATTTATTTGTCCTGTCTGTGTTCAGTCTGGCAGACAGAAATATGCATCCATGCATTGCCCAAAGAATTATTTTAAAATTATCTAGCCTAACTTGTAAACCAAAACCAACAATTAAATGCTTTGTGCCACTTAATAACAAGTCAAAGTGTATCGTATCTTTGAACTGGTTGGGCATCAAAGCCATCAGCAAACCACGTTCCAATGATATTGCCCACAAGTTAAACCCCAAGAGGTGTCTTTGAATGCCCATATATACTACAGTGTTATAATTATATTATATACTACTTTAGTGTGAGCATTCAAACGTGCTGCTCAGAGCATATTGCTCAGGCAATATCTTGATATTTCCTGGTCAATATCTTGGTATTGCCTGGGCAATATCATAGGAATGCGGTTGGCTCAAGGCTTTGATGCCCAACCAGTTCAAAAATATGATACATTTGACTTGTTATATTGAGTGACACAGAGCATTTAATTATGCATGGGTTTGGGTTTATAAGTTAGGCTAGGCTCAGTGTGGTTGCTAAATTTTGACAAGTTGACAGTTACTAAGCGATGAACTATCAATAAAATCAGGGCCACCCACAGGGGGGCAACTGGGGCATTTTGTCCCGAGCCCCAGCCTGAAAGGGGCCCCATCAAGGGCCCCTTTAATACCTGTTTAAAATATCCATATACTCTAATAGAGCAGTCAAAATCCAGATACTCTAATAGAGCAGTCACAGTATTCTTCAGAGGAGCAGTGTAGCAAGTTTATAAATGAGGAGATATAATTGGTGAGTGGTAGCTATTGTTATTGTAGCATGTAATGACCTTTTTTTTATTTGGTCTTTAATTTACAGCTAGGCTGAAGTTGTGATTCAGAGTGGAACCCTCCTTGCCCCTGGGCCCCACTTTGACTCTTTGCCCCGGGCCCCTTAATTTCTATGGGTGGCCTGAATAAAATAATCACTTGGGAAATGTGTGGATGCGCATTTCTATCTACCACATGTCAGCCATTGAGCAGATCACAAAACAACACAGAGGACAACTAGATTTAAATAGGTGAAAGGAACAAGGTGAGTGCTCTGTAGTTCTTTCACCTATCAGGTGAGTGTGCCTAGAGTGATATCAGTTATAGGCTTAATTACCACAACTGTATCGGGTTTTGCTGATGCACCCTTAGCCTGCGGCCCTCATGCTTTGGGTGTACATATCAGCAAAATCCCTCACAGCCATGGTATAACTAGTAAGCGTGTATACAAGGTACACATTAACCAGGTTGCCTATCAAACAAATTGTCATATATATGTATATATTCAGTGAATAAAAATAAAAGGATATATCTACTCTACATAGAACTACATACAGTAAATTTGGTTAATAGTTGTTATTGAAGAACAAAGTCTAAGTGAAATAGATGGATAAATTAGTTATAAAGATGGGGTTTTGGTCTTTTCTGACTTCGGTGCAATAATGGATATCGCTGCCATCCCAGACCATGCTGTGGTGGCTGTTGTGATGGTCCCCAACCTCTATGAGGTGGTCTCCAGCTCTATATGTGGTGGATGGTGGGAGATGCTGGCATCCCAAGCAGGTATACCATGCATATGGCTACAGAGGATTTCCAACAGCACCACATTGTTACCAATTGCAGGGGTCTGTGGTAATGCAGTCCAGAAAGCTTGAATATCAAAACTCCTGCTACACACAAACTTGTGCAGCTAATTGGAAAAATGTCTAGATGAAGAATCAAACTTATACATCATGGGGTCAGCGTCTGAAAGACTCCTTCAAAGGTGAAGAGTTATCTGACAGGCTTCTTCAAGTCGACTCGATAATGTTCTACAAATGCACAATGTTATGTTCACCAAGCCCTTAATTACTTTCTCAGGTGACACCAGCATACATATTGAACATATGCCAGGCTGTTCTTAATAATTTCCCTGACATGATTAAAACAATTTGTAGATTAACAGTGTGACAACAAGAATCAAATATTTCACACTTGTTACTAACCTGATTTAACCTGATAAACCAATCCTCTTCGAAAAAATCCAACAGTTACCATATCATTATTAAATCAAAAATGGATCTGGATACACAGGAGATACTAGTCCAGAAGCAAGATGTTGGCGTTATAGTAGTCCAGTAACCAACTACCAAGTAAAAGTCTAATTATATGGCTACTTTTGTTTTGCCAAATTAAAGAATGTGTATGGTTCTTACTGTAAACTTTAACACCCAAGTTTAAACACTTCAAATCTTCATGTGCAACTGCTACCGTAATTCGCTTTATTTTTGTGCAAAAAATTTCATGGTAAAAATTTTTGTGTAAAATATTTTCATATGATTTACGTCAATGACTGCTCTATTACAGTAGTTCGATCAATTTTTGTGTAAGAAATTTTCATACAAGTTTGGCATACAAAAAGTATTTTACAACGAAAAAAAAGCAAATTGTGGTATAATATAGAATAATTCCATAACATTATAAACTACTCTAATAAAACAATCACTCCTCATACAAACAATATCTAATTAACCCATACATTAGTGTATGTACTCACCTTTCTGGACAGCACATTAATAGTTGTAAGTACAATTAAGAATGGAATGCAGCTACACTGAATGGTTTGTGAAATTAGTAATTACGAACAGTTTCTGCTTGGCTCAAAAAATTAAGTTAACCCATTCCCAAAATCCAAAGACTACCAATGAACATAACTTCAAACTTATTAAGCTTGCATCTCTGTACTACTTCCTTTCCTTTGCTTCCTCTCCAATCTTCTCTCATATACAGCTAAAAGGTCATAAAATTATAATGTGTGCATATTATCGAAATTAAGTAAAAAAGGGCACATCCAAGAAAGTAAAAGTAAGCACTTAAAAGAGCTGATATCTAGTGTGGCCAAGAATGAATGTCATTACAACTAATTCACAACAATTTATAAAGATCATTAACATTGGTTCTTATCATTGACTCATGCATCCTGATGCATTCTCCTATAGTGGGTTACTTTAAACTCTAATTGGCTAAAAATTTGGTCACCTTTTTCCTCTACATGAATATTGAAAAAGCCGGCCAAATTACTAGCCAAGTAGAACATATAAATACATAATATGAGTTTCTGCTGCATGTGCACATGGCTACATTGTATACAAGTTTAATATATATTATCGTATTTGAAGGAATTTTTGTGCTATACAAGGTGTAATAAGGATGCTTGTTATGTAAAATGTGCAATATGGATACATCACAAATAGTCAATAATAGTTACTGTAGAAAATTAGTCTTCAATTTCATTCATCACTTCCACAAAAGAATCACGGTAGTGAGTGGCATCATCATCACAGCTTTGGCTAAATATAGATAAATGCAATATTGTATAATATACAGAGAACACTATTATGTAGCTATTTAATTGTGGTTACTTTTGTATGCTCGAAATTAACAACACTCTAATGCTATGTCTAGCAAATGTAGTAGGGATTACAAAATAATTAACTGCTGCTGAAAAGAGTTGATCTTATTATTTTAAATAGTTGCTTTCAACTATAAAACTACATTTATACTAAAGACCATTTAATGTGCTATGCCATCACCAGTATTAGTGTCATTGAGCATCTCAATTAGTCCTATAAGCTTTAATTTGGCATGGTACGTAATTCTGGAAAAGATATCCATTACTCATTCACAATAATTTAATTCCAAGGATTTTTTATCAAGGTCCAATAATTAAAAAAAATCTCACCAATTCAGTATCTTTATGCCTATATGGTATACCAGTATGATTGGTGGAAATTTGATTAGGATTATCAATTGTAAAGGAAAGTTACTATGTATATTTTTAATAGTTAAAGGCTACTGCATTGGTAGCAGGATTTCCACTTAGTTAAAAAATCATATAACATTAATTATTATAATATGTGTGGAAGTTGATATGCACACACACATACACACATACACATGCACACACATGTGCACACGCATGCATATAATTGACATAAAGCTAGTGTACTTACATGTCAACTATGGTGGCATTTCTTCTCATAACATCATCTATAATGATACCAATATCACTACTCAGTGGAACTATATTGTTGTCTTTAGCTGTATTAGGTTTGGGTTTGCAGTATGTGACAATTTTCTTAATGTTCTCTTTATATATGATCAGTTCCATTGTAGCAAATGCTATTAATGGTAACATCACAAAAAGAATGGTAATTGCCGACAACACTCCTGAACCAAAACTGTCATACATTGATATTACTGAAATGAACACGATTATTTGTAAAACAACTCCATCAAAGATATTAAGAATTTTAGCCTTGTATGGTTTGACTATCAGATGTATCAAGGCTACTAGTATGTTTGCTGTGAGTAATAAAACTTGTGAAGTGTTGTCATTGGATGAATTAATTATCAATATTGAAACTATCACCAGTCGACAAATCATGTAATAAGTTGCAAAGCTCCGATACTTGTCTCTGTAACATCCTTGAAACTGGTCAAGCAATGGTTTGAACCTAGTGAAATTGATCTTGTGATTAAGAAATGGTTCGAGTAGAAGTAGAAGTGGTAGACCAATGACAATCATTAGTGTAAATAACGCTGCTACAATAACATATGGTAGATGACGGCCATGAAAATACTCTATGTCAGGTGACAGGTAAGTGTAAACTTTAGCAATATTATGAAATGTCAGTGATCTCAACAGCAGTAATGAAGTTGTGGTCACAGAAGTGTACGATAACAGCAGAAGGAAACATATTACACGAATAATTCCTCTACTTAGAAATGCTGACAACTTGTAAGACATTCTTGCTGACCGGCAGATTATTCCTACAATAATGGTAACAGCTAGTGGATGTACATAATGAATGAACTCTTGGTCAATTCCAATCATAGATTTTACCAAGCAGAACTGTCCTAGAAATTGTGGAGACACTTTAGCAATGCTAGACATAATGCTAACAGCAGTATACAGTGTTTGTGATGCGTACAAATGTTGACCCAGTAAAATTTCCAGCATACTGTAATAGTATGTAATAACATACAAGTAACCAATCTCAACATGATAGTATGTCATAATAAAGACTGCTATAACCAGAACTATCCAGTATATCACTGACAATACGATAACCAGTACTGTCTGTCCATTTGTACACTTTCCAAAGCTGACACATTCTACAGAATCAAATGAGAGAGTATATCCTTCCTCACAACTACCACAAGCAGTACCAGATCGGTGTGAACTACACTGATTCATTCTCACTGGTGAGAGCTGATAAAATCCATTAGTTGTTTCACAACAAGTAAAATTGCAATAATTTTTAGGACAAACTGTCACTGTTGATTTGCCATCAACTACACCAAACCAGTAACCTCTTTTGATAGTTGATGTGCTACCAGAACAAGACACGATATCACTGTCATCGTGGCATACACACTTTTGAGTAGTATTATCATAGTGGTAACCAGGGTGACAGGGAGATAGTTCTGCTATCAGCTGGACAGAAATTTCTAAATCACTGTTTGTATATGATGTAATCATCATAGTGAAATTGGTAATGTCAGAAGTCTCCTTGCCTGTTACACTGACCCCTTCAAATAGATTACAAGCTATTGGCACAAATTGTGTCCTACCAAGATTATGATCATGATTTTCACCACTTACCACAAAGTCCACTCCCCTAGCAGGTTGGTCATGAAAGCTTAATACACAGGCATTTATTTTAATATTTTGACCAAGCATTATATTATCCACAAAGTAAGTATTACAATTATTTGTTGTATTAGTAGTAGTGATACAGGTAGCTGGGTTATACAGAGCTAGATGACGAGGAGGATTATTGTGGGTCACATTCAAACCCACCATGCTGCTGTTTAGACACATTTCATCACATGATGCTTGTATGTGCATATACACATCATCACCCACAAGAGCAGTATTGCTGCTAAACTCAACACTTGTGGTATTGGATAAGATTTTGCTTTTGTTAGTTTGTTTCAGTTCACCAAAAATGGCTCCACCATGAAGAGTAGCAGTGTTCTGATTAAATATAACAAAAGATTTGCTTTCAAACATCATGATAAAATTATCAACAAGGTGTATTGCTCCACCACTTCTTCTAGCTGAATTATGGTCAAACGTTGCAGATGAGCCTGTTGCAAAGTTTATGCTGGATTGTTGAAGACTTACAGCTCCACCGTCTTCAGCTATATTACTTATAAACTCCACTTTAGAATTGTCTTCAAATAAAAGAAGAGAATACTCTTTGCAATACATAGCACCACCTGTTTTTGCTTCATTGTTAACAAATTTCACCGATGAATGTCCAGCAGATGTCACATTACGGGTGTGATGAGCTCCTCCATGTGCACTGGCTCTATCTTCTTCAACAGTGTTTCCATCAAAAGACACTTCTGAATAACTGCCACAGAACATCGCTCCACCAAACACAGCTTTATTCTCATGAAATGTCACTTTTGAGGTTCCATCAAATGATACATCTGAGTAGGTTTCTGAGTACAGAGCTGATCCATTTGTTGCACTATTATTAATGAATGTCACTGTTGAGTTATCATGAAACAAAACACTACACTTCTCATGGGAATAAACAACACCTCCACTTACAATAGCTTCATTCATTTTATACGTAACGCTTGTGTTTTCATTAAATGATATTTGTGAATAATCTCTGGAATATACTGCCCCTCCATTATTAGCTCTGTTGTCACTAAATGTCACTTTGGAGTTTCCATTAAATGTGACGTTACAGTTCACAAAGGAACTAACAGCTCCTCCATTTTCACTTGCATAATTTCTATTATACATTACTGATGTGTTTCCATGAAATGATAGTTGACAATGACTGTAAGAGTACACAGCAGCTCCACGCTTAGCACCATTGTCACTAAATGTCACTTTTGAAATTCTGCTAAACCTTACTTCTGAATATAGTCTGGAGAACACTGCTCCACCATATTTAGCTTTATTGCTACCAAATGTCACTTTGGAGTTTCCATTAAATGTGATGTTACAGTTCACAAAGGAACTAACAGCTCCTCCATTTTCACTGGCATAATTTCTATTGTACATTACTGATGTGTTTCCATGAAATGATAGTTGACAATGACTGTAAGAGTACACAGCAGCTCCACGCTTAGCACCATTGTCACTAAATGTCACTTTTGAAATTCTGCTAAACCTTACTTCTGAATATAGTCTGGAGAACACTGCTCCGACATATTTAGCTTTATTGCTACCAAATGTCACTTTAGAGTTTCCGTCAAGTGTGACATTGCCATTCTTATAAGAATTAACAGCTCCTCCATTTTCACTGGCATTGTTACCGTTATATGCCACTGTTGTGTTTCCATAAAATGTCATTTCTGAATAACTTCCAGAGTACATTGCTCCACCAAATGCAGCAGTGTTGTTAGTGAAGATCACCATTGAGTTTCCATCAAAAGTGATGTTGCAATTACCATACAAGTAAACAGCTCCTCCACTCTTGCTACCATCATTTTCTTTATATATCACTGATGTGTTTCCATGGAACAGTATTTTTGAATGAGTTCTACAGTACACTGCTCCTCCATGTTTAGCTTCATTCTCACTAAATTTCACCTTTGAGTTCCTATCAAATATCATGTTACAGTTCACATATGAATAAACAGCTCCTCCGTTCTCACTAGCACTATTACCGTTGTATATCACTGTTGCGTTTCCATCACATGAAATTTCTGAATGACCTCTAGAGTACAGTGCTCCTCCATATCTTGCTCCATTGTTACCAAACATTATTGATGTGTTTCCACCAAACAATATTTTTGAATAATGTCTGGAGTACATGGCTCCTCCATATTTAGCTTTATTGTCACTAAATGTCACTTTTGAGGTTTTATCAAATGTGATGGTACTGTTATTATTAGACTCATCAGCCCCTTCACTGTCACTAGTGTCATTACCTGTGAATGTTGCTGAAGTGTTTTCATCAAATGATACTTCTGAAAAATCTGTAGAGTGTATTGCTCCTCCAAATGTAGCACTGTTATTATTGAACGTCACAGTTGAGTTTTCAGCAAATAAAACATTGGAATTTTCACAATACAGAGCTCCACCACTTGTACCAGCTACGTTGCTTTGAAGTGTCACCATTGTACTTCCACCAAATAATACAAAAGAATTATTTGAAGACGACAGTGCACCACCGTGTGAAGTGGCCACATTGTTTGTAAACCTTATAAGTGAAGTTTCTCCAAAATATATTCTGGAATCATTAAGAGAGATAGCTCCGCCACATTTGTTTGCCAGATTATTGCAAAAGATGACATTAGATTTGTCCTTGAATTCAACAATTGAGCTACTGCTAAAAATTCCACCACCAGCAATCACAGTATTTTGCTTGAAAAGCACATCACCTTTAATGTGTAGTTTATGATGAGACAAATAAACAGGTACTCCTTCATTGCCAATAAACCATGAATTTTGCAAGCATGAATACTGCAGCTCTCTATTTCCTGAATCGCCAATAAAGATGACACTTTTGGAGGCTCCATTGTAAGAGAAATTACAGCTGTCAATCACCAACTTTGTTTGGGTATAACCTGCAATCATAGGTGAATACTGCACTGCTGCACCATGACCTCCATGTTGCTTATTATGTGTGAACACAGAATTGGTGATGTGTATATTTCCTGAAACTTCTGAGAATACTACAGCTTGTCCTGTTGAGGAATTAAAGGAGCAACTTTGAATGATAATGTTGGATGATTTGTAAAAGCTGATTCCTGGATATGGTGGCTCATTGCTAGACCCACACCTCTCCCAGTCAACACCTGTAATAGTAACATTGTTGCAGGAGATGAAGTTTATTGCTCCAATACCAATACAGTTCACAGTGGAATTTCCATGTCCAATTATTGCAATATTGTCAAGATTTTCTACAATCACTTTAGTATGTAACACAACATCAAATTCTGTAATTTTGATTGTGATATTATTTGTAAGATTATGGATTGCACTATCAATTGAGTGAAAAGGGACCTCTCCAATTACACAGCAAGATGCTACCTGATCATACTCTGACCCTGAACCTGAGGCAATTTCTTGAGAGTAGGTTTTGTTTATAGTTTCTTCAGCCTTTATGAAGACTACACAAAGCAGAAAAGTACTGACAATCCTGGCTGTCTGCATAACAGCAATGACTATCACAGCAACAGTAAATTTAAACTTGAAGATATGTAATACTTGAATTTATTTTGCAGCTTTTATAATACCAGAAACTATAGAGAATCCATATGCATGATTGCATTAAAACCATGCACAAGCCCTTTGTTTCATTGTAATAAAACTTGATTGATACCCTTCAACATTGCAGCTGCTCTATTGAATCAAACAGTACATGTACATATTGGGTCATCATGTCTTACCCTACATGTATAGCTAGTACTGCAGTGCATTGAATCTCTTTCTTGGTATCCAGCTACATAATTAAAGTGTATCACCCAAAAAAACCTTCCTTTAATAAAACAGCTAAAGTGCTACTAAAACAAGTATGGATCAGTTTTGTGTGTATAAATTAGCATTTTCCTATAGTACAGATCGATAGTACATTATTTTAGTACAGTTCTAGTTTTACTTCAGTTGACATAAATATTGGGCGTCTGGATTCAGTGGACTGGAATGGTGGACTGGAATGGAACAGTATTAGGTAATTTCACTTAGTGGTCACCTCTTTATAAAGATACCTTCTAACAAAGACTACCTCTTTATAAAGACCATTTTATTTTAATGTCTAAATTGTTGCTTAGAGTGTATCTCTATAGGATAGTCTTATCAATGAATTGTGCACCCACATGTTATGCCTAGAAAAGCCAGAGTGATGTCTGATTTATAATACAATAATATACCAATACAAAAACAGCTTGGCTGTACAAAAAAGATGTGTCCACAAGACTAAAAGTAACTGGCAACTAAAACTAGGAGCTAATATCTGGTGAGACCAGGTAATGAATGTTAATACTGGCAACTAACCATAATTTATATTACAATAATCTACGTATATAGCATTGATCATTTATCATTGATTCCTGATTAATTCACTGTAAGTTTATATTAATTGGCTAGCAAATTTGTACAATTTCCAATAGTCATTGTAGAGGAGAAAAAAGGTGAATTAGAGTTTCAGGGAATTAATTAGGAATGCAGCAAGACTGCACACGAGTCAATGATAAATGACCAAATTTTTATAAATTATAGTTGTTTGCCAATATTGTAACATTCATTTCCAGATATTAGCTCATTTAGTTATCAGTTACTTTTAGTTTCATGGACATATCATTTTTGTACAGCCAAGCTTTTTTGCATGTGGTATTGTTGTATTACCAATCATATACCACTCTGACTTTTCTGGGCATGTTAAAGACCATCCTATGGGATGCACTCGATAGCAGCAATTTAAACTTTAAAGTAAAACGGTCTTTATAAGAGGTAGTCTTTGTTAGAAGGTGGTCCCATAAAAAGGTGAGCACTGGATGAAATTATCCAATTACCGTTCCATTCCACCATTCCATTCCAGTCCACCATTCCATTCCACTGAATCCAGATGCCCAGAAATATTATATATTCAACTATTTAGTTGGTATTAGTTCTACGTATACCAAGTATTTGTTGTTAGAAACAACACTATAGTTTGTATCAGTTCTAGTATCATGAGTCATTCATGACTGAAAATGTTTTAGTTAAATCGAGTGTCAGTTGTAGTACTGGTGCGGAGAATATACTTTAAATTTGTTGTATTTATTCAATTGCTTTTACTTAATACAGTCACTTGTATTGAGTCCATTAGTATCATCATCCTATACCACTTTAAGTAAATACAATCAAAGATAAATTCTTGTGTGCTATTGTATACCTATAGGTGCTACCAAAATGATTGTTCCTAGATAAGAAGATCTCTTTATTTTTTAATAGTCAATGAGTATGTTTCCCCTTGTCACCTCTCTACCAGAAGAAAAGTATTACTGACACAACAAAATAATGATCTATACTAATACAGTTAGAAAACTTACAACATGTAATAAAAATGAATTCACATCTTTTTAAAATGAACTCATAGTGTATATTAGTCTACGTAATTGATGTAAATTGTCATCTACTAGGTTTCCTGGTATGTAGATAATACTGGATGTTAGTACTCAGGCTACTGCTAAAAGTTTAGTTTAGTTCTAATACAACGCTATAAATATAAGCTAGTTCTGATCCTAAAATTTTAAAACACTTTACTATTATAGTTCTAATTTTTGAAATGATCTGTAACGGAATAGTTTCTAGCACTAAAAAGAAAGGTAAAACTGCCTTTATTTCTAGTACTAGTTCTAGTATACGTGTAATTTATTTATACTGGTATAGCCACTAGAGTGATTTCATCAAAAATTCAGTGCAATACAATTCTAGTAATTTTATTATTAACACAAATAATACTTTTAGTATGTACAGCAACTGCCAGTAGCCACACCTCCCAGATCACACTGTATTCACTGCCCATTGTTCCACTCCATCAACTCTAATTAGACTGAGTTATTAGTGTTATTAACTATAATAGCCTTTTTTAAGTTTTAAGTATGAACGCATAGTCCTGGCACACTCTGTGGCCATATACATACAAAACAATGCAGTTGGTGTCTACCTTAGCAACTGTTTACGGGTGGAGCAAACAAGTGCTTCTACACAGTTGTATTACATGTACATTGTGACTTGTTTCATTGTTAATTTCAGCTGCAAAGTTACAATATTTGAGTTGAAGTCTAGAAATGTTATACATATAAGGTGACACCTGAGGTCTGCATAACTTAATAACCTTTAAGCTCTATAGGGTGGGCACCTTTGCTTTACTCAGGTACCACAACCTGAGGTTAAAATCATGTACAATGTGTAGCCATAAGCAATACCTGCTAAGGATTGGCATCATGTCCAGACCTATAATTCTTTGGGCTTAGCTGAGGGTGTATACTGTTGATGTCTGCAACCTCACTGCTTCCTACAAGTGTGTTCTCAAAAATAGGTTGATAATTTTGATGTACGTGCCTATAAGGTTCAATTGTTTTATCACACTCATCAGCAAACTACAATTCATTCAAACATGTTATTAAATGTTGATGCAATAGAAACCATATGATCATGACTGTCTTCAATGATAATAATATTCTGCTTAAACTATGTACCATGTTGTGGTGTCTTGATTATGTATGAACTGTCCATAACATACTTTTAGTATTTGTGCTGTAAAGCCTTAATTAATAAAGTAATATCAATTTATTTATTTTATTTCATTTAAAAACTTTATAGTGCTGCTCCAGTGCTGCTGAGCAGCACTGATGGCCCACTGGTATCCTGTACCAGTAGCCAGAAGTTACACTTATTAATTAATTACTTAATTAGCTATACCCTACTAAGTACAAGTGAGAATTACACTGATCATAGCTACAGTGTGTTAAAGAAAGTCAAAGTATGAATCTCTCGAGTGCTTGCTGCAATTAACACAGGGACACAATTAGGAGTAAGTACATTTGATTTCTGAGTCAAGGTTTGATAGAAAGTGATTCCAAAGATAAGTACGTAGATTTTGTTTGATGGTAAGAATATTAAGATCCAAATCAATGACAGAGAGGTGATTTAAAATTCTAGGTAGTCTGTTAAAATACAAATTTTTAGTGGTATTGTCTGAGGATCTGGTTTGATTCAATTTATGATGGGTGGTATGTCGAGTGTTTCCAGTAGCAAATAATATGTATTTTGTGTTGTTGAAGCCTGGATGAGGTGATTTGTATTTCAATATTTGGGTACTTTGAGGTAATAAGTCACTCTCTAGAGTTCCTATGGATACAAATAACACACACAGAAAACATCCTGGCAGACTCCTGGAAGTGCTTGAGTGTAAATTGGATGGCTGCAGGTTTGAGGTTTAGTCGTGAATTTTTTTCTCCTTTCTCCAACTTTTCAAACACACTTATTTATTATTATAACAGCTTTAAACATGCTGTAGGACCAAGTGTCTTATAGACCTTCATCACTTGTGCTGTAAAGCCTTAATAAACAGGTAGAGGAATTTTAAGTTGATTTGGGATCAAGAGAAAAAGTAGTAACAGTAGTGATGACACAAGTAAAAGTAGTGAAATAAGATAGGTTGCCTATGCCTGCAGATATACTAGTGGACTTTTATCCCTGATATTTTTGATCAGAAAAGCCCAATTCTTTGTGATCAGTATATGCAGTATAGTACTATCATAAATAATTAAAGAAATACCATCACATGCAGCTAAAAGTATATTATGTTATGATGACAAGTATGTACATCATGTACAAAAATTATTATTAGCACTTTACAGTGACCAGCACTGAGGGTCTGACAGCAACATGTGCATGCTGCAGCCTTAGGATTACCTAACCTAATTTCAGGGACTTAGACCTAATGACTTGACTTGATAAGGTGTAACAGAAAAGGGGCCAAAGTAAGGAAAAAAATCCCTCCTATTAATAGAGTGCAATGAATCCTTATTACCAAGGCTACCTAAAATAGCTACCAACTTTTTTACCTCAATAGTGAAGTTGTTTCAATAGTGAAGTGGTTTTATTGATGAGGTCATGAAGTACACCTAACCTATGTTTGGGACCTACACCTTAACTATGCTCAGTGTTGGGCAAGTTACTTTGTAAAAGTAACTAGTTACATATTACATATTACTTGCGCGCGCAACTGAACTATTTAGTTACAGTTACATATTACTCATAAAATAAAGTAACTATAATAATATTACATATTATATTACTTTGTGTCCACAGCCTTAAGCTGTCATGTGTGAAACTACAACCTTATCACGTGACATGATTGCGTTGTTGGACAATGTGCAAATCTTGGTTATAAGTAAGAAGCTGGTGGATAAGCTTCATTTAGTAGGCTTCGTTACTTCGTTGTGGCTAGGCGTTACTCAGAGGGTAACTAACGAGATTAGTAACTTCGTTACTTGTAGTATTAATATTACGTAATATTAGACTCGTTACAGTAACTATATTACTTAGGTAACTCGTTACGTCTGTAAGTAAAGTAACTTGAGTTATATAACCTGTTTTTATTGTGTATTTCAATATTACGTAACGCGTTACATACTCCCAACACTGACTATGCTTGGGATCTACTAGACACCATCACTATAATGAGGACGTTGTTGTGATGTATGCCTTAGCTGTGCATGTGTTTGGGGCCTACTAATTAAAAGGTGTCCTCTCTAATGAAGTGGTGTATTAAAGAGGTGGTCACAAAATGAGCTCTTGAAGAGATGTTGCATTGACAAGATACAGACAAAAGTACAGGGCTACCCAGTTGGGTAGGATTGGTGCTCATAGGATTTGTACCATGATGTATTCATGATTGCAGATGTGTCATGCTTGTGCTAGTGTGGGTGAACAGGACTGGCAAGAAGTTTGTAGTGGACAGGGAGTTGTTCAAATCCTTTTAGGTGGCAGCAGAATCTGGCTTCCAAATGGACAGTGTTTATAGCACAATGACAGTGTTTGTATTGTGTGGTGTTCCTTAATTGTACTCATTAAGACTCAAATTTCCTAGACCGGCTAGGTTGCATAGGCCCGGCGGCGGAAAGGGATGGAGGGGGGGGCGAAGCCCCCTTCAGAATGATATCACGCTGAAATTATCCTTCTTGGAGTGGAGCTGAAAACCGTGATAAAGATCGATATACTCTCATAGAACGCTCAAATACCCTAATAGAGCAGTCGAGGACTTCATAGCTACCTAAAAGTAACTTTTTAAAAAAAACACCGAAAAAGGTTGCCTACAGTGGGAATCGAACTGATCGAACCAGGTACCTCTTACTTTACGAGTTGGTGTCTTACCACTATATCAAGTGTTCCAGGTGGCTGTAGGCTGTTTTGTACTGGTTACAAATGCTATTATGTTCATTAACCCTGTAGTCAACAGCTAAAAGCTTTGCCAAAAAAGTTTTACTGGCAAGTAGCTAGCCTGTTTTAAATAAATAGTTTTGACTAAAAGTTGGTGTTTTAATTAAAATGCTAAATTGTACCTATAAAATTGCTATAAATTAATTTTAGTGAACTTCCAGACATTGTGAAAGCTAAAATGGCCACAGCTTCTGGGGGGCACAGCCCCCAAGACCCCCTGCTGCCAGAAACTCTATACTCCAGTCAGCCCCCCCTCATATCAACTACTTCCTCTGCCACTGGTTTTAAGTAAGGACTTGCCAGTTTCATCAATAATGTTAACTTAGTTTTAGTTATAATAATCTTTCTTAATTCATTTTAGTTATTGATTTAGTTATGGTCATATTGTCTGTGTCATTATAGTTTTAGTTAAGAACATGAAAATCTTAGTTATATGTAGTTTAGTTGTACATAAGAAAATCTTTTGGTTCTAGTTCTAGTTTTAGTTATCGTTCTCAATTCTTTTTAGCTTTATATAGATTTAGTTATAGATTTAGTTATAGATTTAGTTATAATATGGATTTACTCTTAGTTATAGTTTTAGTTAACTAAAACATATTTGTCTTACTAAAAGTACTTAACTAAAACAACACTACTAGAAAGTTACAGACGTTACTAAAAATACTGTATGTATGGTTGGTGGTATATTCCGTTGTTAGATATGACTCATTGCTGGTAAGGATTAGCAGTCAAGTTATTTTTCTGTTTTCTGTGGTCTTCATGAATGCTGAGGAAACTACTGATGAAAGTCACCCTAAAAATTGCTTCTAGCTTAGGAATAGAGTGGCTATGCATGATCACGATCAGGTAAAGCCTTGCTGTGTAATTGGAGATCATCTTTTCCACTCATTTATGTAATAGTGCAATCTGTAGTCTTACAAACAATACCACATGATCAAAATCACTGAACCCACTGTTGTGTTGAACTCTAAAGTGATTGTAAAGAATCTTGAGAGTATTGTCAGGGCCGCCCAGAGAAATTAAGGGGCCCAGGGCAAAGAGTTAAAGTGGGGCCCTTGACCCAAGTTGTAAGGTTAAGAGCAAAAAAAAAAAAAAAAAGGTCACAACCTGCTGGCAATGACAATAACTACCCATTACCAACCATATCTCCTTATCTATAAGCTTGCTACACTGCTCCACCGAAGAATACTGTGACTGCTCTATTAGAGTATTTAGATCTGACTGCTCTATTAGAGTATATCGATCTTTTAAACAGGTATTCAGGGGGCCCTTCATGGGGCCTCCTGGGGCCCCTTTCAGACTGGGGCCCGGGGCACTGAGTATTGTGATAATTGGGTATGGAAATCCCACAGTAAACTGTATCAGTACTGGAGCAATAAAGTTTAATTTGCCTGTCTGACTGCCTCAACAACCACATTAGCAAAGGCTATAGAAGATAAATGATGCATTGAACAGCCACAATACCTATCTCATGTCTGCCTTTTTGGGGGATTCCAAGTGTCTTAATTTTTATTATATGCTGCTCATCATCTTCATGGAATCTACATAAAGTTTTTGTATCAAACTTTCCTTGAGAAGTGTATTTAGACACCACAAAGTTATTTGAAGTGCTTATACAGCACTATTGTATGTATGGGATATTCGATACTCAGTAGTACCAGCACTTCATAAGATCTTAAATAGTATATATTCAAGTACTCTCTAGAGTTAATGATTGAGTACCCACGAATACTAGCTACTTGTAGTCATACCCATATAATGACTTTATTTTTTCCTGGGGTTACCAGTACCCCCACCACCCCTATAGCACTAAAGATGTTAAAAGTGCTAGACAAATACTAAGATCAAATTTCAATCAATGAGCTGGAGCCACCTCACCTTCAGGTGGCTCTATACTGACTTTAAGCAGTTGACAGCTTTTTCAAAACAACGATGATATACACACTATATTAAAGTACCAATGTTAGTGTTCCTGACAAGAAATTATGCCAATCAAACTCTATTATAGCTTTTATTGCATCACGTCCTGATGACAAATACATCGTGTGAGCTGGGTCATGTGATATTAATGAGTTCTCGAGCACCAAGTTTACTATCTGAGTACCAAAATCCTTAATGAGTATCCGTAAGTAATTGCAGTATTTGTTTCAGCCCTACTTGATAACTGTGTTAATGGCTAATAATGGAGGCCTGGCATAACATGCACCTTAATGATCTAACTGCACTTATCTTATTGTGATCAAGCATGGCTACCTATTCACACTTATTAGTCTGGGTGTACTTATAATGAATAACACACTGAAAATTATAGTGTATGGCAACCACACACTTTGAAAAAGTATTGTTTAGGACAAAGGCTCACTCTAGATACTCTCGTAAAGAAGTCACCCTAACACAACAGCGTGTACCATATCCTAATATGCACATCTGCTATTATTACAAAAAGCTAAATAACCAGTACATATATGTGAATTAATGAAAAGTTGTGAAATGATAATATGAATGATAGCATAATCCATTACAACATTGCTCAGTGGAAAAATGTCATACAAGATAAGAATGTTATGTTGTGACACAATAATTATAGGTAGACAATTTTTAAAGGGATCCAAGCAATAAAAAGGTAGCAAAACAAAGAGATATGTATGACATGGCTCTGTGGAAAAATCCCTACATTGACATGTTATCAATGTTTTTTTCAATTCCAAGGTATTAGCAATAACATGTCACCTGGCACTCTCCATATATCAGTACACATACATTGACTTGACACCACATGACACGAATTTTTTAACATGCGTACAGGGTAGTATGAACAATAAATACAATACTAAATGTTATAATAACTTGCCTAGACTAGTGCCTACCAAAGAAAATGTGTATGAACTCATTGCAGCAAAATCTTTTCCCGCAGTACTACACATATCGATAACATAAAGTTTGTAACAGTTTTTACTTTTGTTAGTTGCTAGCTAATAGTAGTTAGTTATTAACGTGGGGGAGGTGGTCTTCCACTTCTGTGATGAAATGGTGGATGTGGTCGTCGCTGTCCACTGTGATGGTGGTGTGGTGGTCCCCAACCCCAATGTGGTGGTGGAGGATGTCCCCTGTGATGTGGTGGGGGATGTCCCCTGTGATGTGGTGGAGGATGTCGCCAACCATGATGTGGTGGTAGAGGGTGATGCCTCCAACCTCTATGTGGTGGTGGTGGTGGAGGATGTATCCAATCTCCATGTGGAGGATGTTCCCAACCCCCATGTGGTGGTGGTGGTGGGGGATGATCCCAACCTGGTGGGGGATGACCCCAACCTGGTGGTGGGGGAAGCTCCTGGCCACCATGTTGTGATGGTGGGTTATCTCGCCAGCCCTCATGTGGTGGTGATTGTGGTCCCTGACCCTCCTGTGGTGGTAACAATTGTGGTGGTTGTTCCTCATTGTTATGCAACAATACTGATGGGGTCATGGGAGATCCTTCACTGTTACTTGATAATGGCAGTCTATCAATGTTAGCAGGTTGTAGTGGTGATGGTGACAACCCATGCTCCAGCTGTCTAATAACATTTTCAATTCCCCCATGTCTGACCACATGTTCACATATAAGTTTAGCTACATCTCTATCCATTAGATCATTTTCAGTAATGCCAACAGCTTCAAACAACTTCTTCCATTTAACATCAATATTGCTACTCTGTTAACAGCACGTGCATGTTATAGTAAATACAAGCCAAGAGAACTAGAACTCACATCAAAAGTTCCATTAACAGGATCCCAGCCAAGCTGCTGTAAGTACCTATACAATAAAAAGTACTATCTAAAAGGTAGTTGATAGGCATGCAGGTGCTTACAGAAAAGATTCTGCAGTGTTAGCATTTCCTTTCCTATTCTTTTCTTCATTTGAAGTAGTACTGTTAGATATAGGGATTACCGGCATTATTGGTTGTGGATGACAGTTCTAGAGAAAAAATCAAAGCGCACAACTTGAAAGAACAATTGGTTGTTCCTATTGTATAGCACAAATAAAGGTTGGAATGTTTATTCATTTATTGCTGTACATAACAGAGAAGTAATCAAATTCAAAAATGTGTAAACATGGTAGCTAGCTTTGCTATTAACAGATATACGTATGTACTATACTGTTTAATAGGTCTGCCCCCTAAAATTAGCAACAACTGCCAAATTGATGCCCTTAAAACCACCAAAGAAATACCATAAGCAATGAAAATCAGCTTTACATAATAGTCTTAGTGCATTTAAAAAAAAACAGATGGCTGGATATAGAATTTTTTTAAAAATTTGCTGAAACCCAATTTTTGATCTGCCCTTCCTGCTTGCCCAGCCTGCCAGTCAGCCAGCTTTACCACAGTCATAAGGCTAGAGGCCAAACAAAGCAGTGCAGGCCACCACAATAACAAACTCACGGGTGGAATATGCCTTTTCCAGTTCTGATAAAAGTGTCTGCTCTCTGCACTTTATCTTTTCTGCATACAAGAAAATTGTATGTACGGCTGTACCAAGGCATTAATTTTCTGTATTGACACTTCCTTAGATGAGTGTATTTAGTATTAGATACCACAATATTACTCAAATGTCTAAGCTATACTGTAAGAGGAAGTAGATGTGTGTAGCTGCACTTATAAAACGATCACATGTGCCATGCTCTTAAATGATCAGAAAATGCTGCCACTCAATGGTAGAGCTGGATGACAATTCAACTTAATTTTCTAGCTGCAGATTTAATGTAGAAAACAAGATATGGCATTGAACCACGTCTCTTAATCTATTGCATAGCTCAGTATAGCAAGATCAAGCTACTCTAATGAAGGACATGTGTATACCATGGCTATACTATAACAAAAAAAGTTAATAAACCGGTGATTATTGATTTACAAATGAAGTAGGGTTCCAGCGATAAAAGTAGTGAAACAAGAGATATGAATGATGGCAGCTACCTAGCCACTTTTGGCATTGACCAGGGTAATGTAGGACATAGCTACCATCGTTCATATCTCATTTCCCTATACCTTTTATTGCCAGAACCCTACTTCATTTTAAAATAATTGCACTTAGGTTATCAGTCGTTTTCATAAACATTTCTGTTCCTTCCACCTATAGATTAACATTTTATAGTATGTACCAGTTGAACTGAACCCGGAGAAAAAGAAAAGTGGAATTTTTCTCAAGAGAAATAATGTTTCAACCAACAATATATGATTAGCGGTAACAGTAACGGTTTCAAGAACATACATGTGTGGCTTAGCTCTAATACAAAGTCAGAAAAGGGCATAACAGACGGCACACGTATATGGCTTCCCTTTAAAAAGAACGGTGAAAGTTTTGATTGGTCATAAATATTGTGTCAGACATTTGAATGAAATATTGCCTTGAAACATTTTTAGCGGGTCAAGCAGTACTAAAGATGAGCCAAATTTCAAGAACTTGTGTAATTCCATCCTTGAGTTTTTAAGTTATCATACAATATGATAATACTGTATAGTAGTGTTGCACCGATATGGAATTTTAGCCGATATTCCGATAACCGATTTATAAGAATGCATTGATGCCGATATCACTAGCCGATCCAATATGACACATAAATAATAAAAAAACACTTTAATAACTTTTCATAAACACTACAAACTCACAAACAATATGTGTTGTTACAGATACTCTTGTAGAAAGATATTAGACTGAATCACAGATAGTTCTTTACACAATGTAAACTACAGGGTAAGTTGCTTGTAAGTAGTACCAACTAGAACAAAGTTGTTTTGCATGAACAATAGCTCCTCTGATAATTCTGGCATAATCCTGTTTCGTTTTTCATCATGTAGGTCTCCTGCAGCAGAGAACAGTCGCTCGGACAGCACTGAAGTGGCAGGTGCAGACAGGAATTGTCAGGCTAGTTTTGAAAGAATTGCAAATTCTTGACAATGCTGTGACCACCACATAAAAGGGTCACCTGTTTTGAAATCTATTAAAGGCACACTTAAGTACCTATCCACTTCACTAATAGATGTGGGCGGGTCTTCACTGCTATCAGCAACAATTTCAGAAAATACATCTAACAGAATGCTACTTTTTAGTGGGCAAACTCTCTTAGGCCTTGTTGGTCCCTCCATTTCAGTGTTACCTTGCAAACCAGTGTCAAGCTCGGACATTTCTTCCAATAAAATTTCTTTAATTGTTGCTTTAACAAGTCCTTAAACCTAGGGTCAAGGAAAGTAGCAAGAGATAACTTCTTGTTTTCTTCAATTCTGTTAAAACGTAGTTTAAGCGAATAAAGCAGTTCTCTTTTCATAGTGAGAATACCACTGCCATCAGTGATTTTTTCGAGTGCTCTGGTAAGTATATGTATGTATGGTATGACGATGGATATAGCTGCAAGGTCTGCAGATATGGACCTAGTGATCTCTTCCACAGGAGATAAAATTTCAATAACTCTTTTCATGACATCCAACTGGTGAGATGAAAGCTGTTGAACACTGCTATTTTCAGTAGCATATGCTGCTAACGCCATCTTTTGCTCTTGGACTGATGCCAACATGTAAAATGTGGAATTCCATCTTGTTTGGACATCCTACTTCAATTTATGTTGTGGAATATTGAGGCTTTCTTGAATTCTTTCCAAATTGTGAGAAGCGGTGAAAATTCCCAACCATACTCTTAAGAGCATATTGCAATGATATCTTTCACTATTTTCTGAGATAGTAAGCCATCATTGATTGCTAACTGAAGAGAATGGGCGAAACACCCAAAATGTGGTAGAGAAGCATCACGCATGGCCTTAGCCATATTACTGGCATTGTCAGTGATCACTAAATGCACCCTCTGCAATGCTTTTTCCCATTTTTCCAGCATGCTGAGTACCTGAGCAGCGATGCACTCTCCAGTGTGGGCTTCAGTAAGGCATTGGGTATTCAAAACAGCAGAAACTCGCTTGAACTGGCTATCAATCCAATGGGCTGTAAGGCTAAGCAATGCTGTATCATTCACACTTGAACTCCACGCATCCATTGTAAAGCTCAAGTAACTTTCATCATCACAACTGTTGATCAGCCTCACAACTTCCTCTTTCATTCCAGAGTATATTTTTGGAATAATCGTTTCAGTAAAATATTTCCTACTGGGGCACTGGTAGCGTGGTTCTAGCAACTTCAAGACTTTCCTGAATCCCACATCTTCTACCATTGAAATTGGCTGGCAGTCAATCACTACCATCTCACCTATTTTTCGATGTACTCGTTGTGCCTTCTGGTCGTTGGTATCCCAGCCCTTACTTCAGTCTTGCACTTCGTTTAAAGAAAGTTGTCGTTGTAGTTCCCGTTTTCTTGTTTCCATTGGCTGCTTTGACTCCATTTCCGTTTTCCTTTCCAGGTATTTTGAGTGGATTTCCAGGTGTCTTTTTACTAAATGGTTTACAAGGTTAGTAGTAGTATAAGACTTCGTCATAGAGCCACCTCTGGGAACTTTCGCTTCACACTCATCACAAATAGCAAACTTGCTGTCCTCATCAACAGTAAAGAATTCCCAAATGACTGATGTTTTTCTTCCCAAATCACGGCTAGGGTTTACTGCATTGCTAGGGTTGCTTGCACTCAAACTCATGCTTTCCGCCATTTTCGGGCATTAACAATAGACAATTAAGCAGTTGCGGCGCTTGCATAAATCATGTGCACTTATATCGTATTGGCTAGTGTTGTGTCTTTTGATCCGATACCGATAAGTATAATTTAAGCCAATATATGGTCTAACTGATAGCTGATCCGATTATCGGTGCAACACTACTGTATAGTGGGGATCACAAAGGAGTAGGCGAGGCCCATGAAATGATATCACCCAAAAAAACAGCCTCAATTTCCCCTGACAACGATGAGGCAGTATTGGTTAGGTGAAACTAAGCCTAAACAAGCTTTCAGATTGACCCAAAACGCCATCAACAAGTTGCTACGGAATTTAAAAATAATTCATTTAATGGAATTTTCTACTGACTGACAGACAAGTGTAACTCGATAACGGCTAAGGCTACAGGCTTGATTTTTTCATTGTTCGACGTCGCTTCGGCCCGACAGGTGCCTTTCGGTAATGCATTCTTCATGGACTTACCAGTGTCCTCCTTTGTGTCCCATTCATCTTTGCTGACAGCGAAAAGTGTCGATTTGGCAATAGCACGTGATGGCTTCCCTTTGTAACGGAAATCATCTGTATTTGTCATAGTGGCTATTTTGATAGCAGAGGTGCTTTTCAAAAAGTTCTTGATTCGTACTGCTGTGTAATGGGTTGAACATAGCTGACAATGAAGCATAATGGATACTTCACTTTTCAGACAATCATTGATATAACTGGGGTGCACGGCACCATTTCTTTGCTTTCAGGATACATGGATTGCAGAGGTGTTTTTCGAACAGTTCTTGATTCAAAATGCTGCGTAACAGGTTGAACATAGCTGACAATGAAGCATAATCTTTTCAGACAGTAATTGGGGTGCGCGGTGCCATTTCAGATGCGGTATGCATGGGTTCACCAGTCATAATAATTATTTACAAAAAAGTTAACAAACTACACAGAAAAATTTGGAATTTTCAACTAGAGTAGGGACCATAACACATCGATAAAAAGTACTGAAACAAGCTGTAGTAGTACACGATATTAAACAGTAAAACAGTAAGAAGTGTTATATCCCTACTGTGCTCCAGATACCATAATGGAAAGGCACAGTAGGGATATAACACTTCTTATTGTTTTACTGTGATTTAATATTGTGCACTACTCCAGCTTGTTTCAGTACTTTTTATCGATGTGTTATGGTCCCTACTCTAGTTGAAAATTCCAAACTTTTCTGCATACTTGTAGATATGTTTGTCACCTGCCATCTATTTTCCATAACCCATGCATGTTTACTATGTGCTGATGACCTTTAGTTGTATACAGCATAGGCAAATCTGGAAGGGGGGTTGCACCCCCTGGCCCTTCTCTTGCCTCCTTTGGACCTACAGGACTATATTGACACCAGAAACTGGAATCATACATTGATTACATTCACACTGTATTCAGAAGTACAGAAAGCCAATGGGGAAATAGAAGACAACAGTTACAAATGCATTTTACAGTTATAAACTGTACACTGTGAAGACAGAAAGTGAGGCAAACAGCTAAGTTTGAATTTTTGTGCCAAGATTGAGATACTCTAATAGAGCATTCGCTACTCTAATAGAACAGTCGCAATTCTAATACCATCATTTTTGAAAATTATAGCAATACTAGATACCTTATTTTGATTTAGTACACTTTACCATCATAGGCTAATTAATTTCAATATGCTTTGCAAAGCATACACTTTGTCAGCTAAAAATACTTCCAAATTCAAACCTAGGAGATATAATTTTAAAAATTTTCTCAAACTAGAGTGTTAAGTGTATGTCCTTCATTCATCCAGCTATACCAAACAAAGTTAAGCAAAACAAATATAGCTTGTGTACTAGAGTTCCCCCCTTGGCCCCCTCTGACAGTGTCTCCTAGGTCCACCTATGGTATACAGCAGTATGTAATGACTATAATGTTCTGTCTTTACAGGAAGATCTTGATAAGCTGGTTCCTTGGACTAATACTTGGCAGTATTTCTAAGTGCAACGTATTGCACTTGCATAAGAAGGCCAGATTGTAATTTCACATTTAGAAGACATGGACTTGGAAACCACTTGTGAAATCAAGGGTCTTAGAGCAACTGTAGACAAGGACCTAACAATTATCCGTAAGACATTTTCTAGACTAGCCTTCTCTTATCTTTACTAAGCTATCATATGCCCAATGATAGAGTATGGTAACACTGTTTTGAGGCCATTTTATATCACAGACATGCTTAATATAGTGTATGGCCATGCAGAAATTTTCAAGGGACAAACCTTTGCAAATTTCACAAGTAATGATAGCTTCATGAAAATACAATCATGTGGCTCATACAAGTAGGTATTACCTTAGTGAAAAATTTTTTTCTAAACTTTTGTGAATTAGATAGAAGACACAAAAATAGTATTTGTGACCAGATCTGCGAAAAAGGGACATAATCGCACAAGCCTAAATTTACAGTATAAAGCATTGAATACATTGGGTGAAATACTTGCGTATTATTGAAAAATTCCGTAAATTGTTTGAACGTCTCTTTCTTAGTGAAGGAAGGGACTAACAATAAAAACCTGAGTATCATATACGCCTGCTCAAGAGGAGTTGGAAAATCTTTATTTCGTTGCAGTAGACCCACAGATACGTAAGATATGAGCGCTTGTTTACATCATGTCAAAGTGATCATACGCCATCAATTTTTCTTCACGGATTTTGCCTTTGTATGCAATGAAGAAGGGTGAGTAAAGGAAAAACGTACTCAATAATTGATTCCCCTGTACATGGCAAACACGGTGGTGAACGTTTTAGCTCCATACCTCAATCTGTTGGTAAGTTACAAGCATTTTTGTAAGTGCCTGTAATTTATTTTCCCTATACTTGCTGTATTCTGTTGTTGCTACTTTGTAGAGCTGTAACTCCAAAAGTTATTGGCATATGAAGCTGAAACTTTGCCAGTGGGTACACTTGGGTAAGTAGATTATAAATATTTAATAAACAGGAATTTGAAAAATATGCAATTGTGTCCTGTTTTCGCAGATCCGGTCACATTTAGCTACACAATTTGCAAAAGTTTTGCCCCTAAAATATTTCCGGCTATATATATGGCGACTGGATTCAAAGTTACCAACATTGAGCTATAGTAGAAGCAATAACTCCTATTATATAAACTTCTATCTCAGAGCTTTTAAATTTCATAATTTTCCTGAGAGTGTACTTCCAATTATTGCCCCCTCCCAAACCACTGAAAATAACATGCATGTTTGCTGAATACTTCTGTAACTTTCATCTCAAAAGTTGAGACTTTGCTGATGAGTTAATATAATGCTTCACTACTTTATTTATTTATTATGGTGTGCTTCAGTTGCAAATAGATGAATTTCATAAGGAATTGTAAACCGTTGCCCCTAGCAACCTGAATTTTACCTTATTTTGTAGGTGTGAATGTCAAAAGTAATGTCTCCAACTTTTACAAGGATAGCATATATAGGTCATGAGATGACATTTTAAAGTTTGCAGTTTTCCCTACATTATCAATGGGAGGGGGTAACAGTGGACAATCACATGGATAATGTATGGGAAAACCATAAATTTCAAAATGTCATATCTCATGATTTATATATTATAGTGTCTTAAAATTTGGAGAGGTTAATTGTGAGATTCACACCTACAAATAATGTTAAATTGAAGAATGACATTAATTGAATTAGTTGTTTTCCCATGCGTTATTTATGTGATTGCCCAGAAAGGGCAACCATTGCTCCCTCTCATAGATAATGTATGGAAAAACAACAAATTTAAAAATGTCATATCTCATGACCTATATATGCTATCCTTTTAAAATTTGGAGATGTTACTATAGATATTTACCCCTACAAATGTGACCAGATTTTACAGAACCAATCCAAATCGCACACCAGGCAAAATCAAACTAACACCACCAGTGGACAGCTACACTATCGTACTACAAGTTTTGACCCTCAGCACTACTCAAACTACACGAGGCTGGTTTTTACACACGTCTTTTCTGGGTGGTGTGGAGTGCTCAAATGGCCGTTTTAGGCCTTGTGAAGGACCTGGCTTGGCAAGAGTCAGTGGTTTACTGGTGGACAGCCTTATAATGTTGGCCAGACGTGTTCTCTGTTGATTTTGCTACATATCAGCCACTAAGGAGCCAGCACAGCCCTGTAATCTCGTGTCTGGACTCCAGTCGTGGTCTGCCTCCATTTTGAGGCCTATCTCTTGCCCTCCCCACCACCCCCCAGCCTCCACCCCTTTGTGAGCACTAGTGATACTACTTCGCTCGTCCAACTGCTCAGATTTTATATCTTATTTGGCGGGAAACTGTACAAGCAGCTACAAGTACTGGAAGTGGTTTGAAAGGTAACGGATTGATGCATCTTTTGTGTAAATTTCATACGCGTGCTTGCTATCCTTGGAGAGTTATGCTGGCTTCAATTCTATAAAACCGTTTATCTCGGAACTTCTAATGTGCGATTTGGATCGTTTTTCCAAAATCCAGTTACAAATATTGTAAAATTCAGGTTGCTAGGGGCAACTTTTGTTATTATGAAATTCATCCATTAGCAGCACTGCAGAAACACCAGTCACCGTAGATTGATTTATAAGGTAGATACATTGTGTTTATAAATAGCCCTCAATACTAATGTGACTTCACCACCATGTTTAATTTTTAAACAGACACACCAGCTATAGGTGCACTCCTGGTAATCTGAAATTGTCCAGAGAAATTTATGTGTCTGCATGTGAGTCTGTCTGCACTTATATGTATGTAAGCAAGTGTGAGAAATGAAGGATGTATAAACACTTTCAAACAGTTAAGCTTTTCTCTGAAGTGAATAAATATGGATGAAACAGGTAGCTAAGCATGTTACGAGCTGCTTTTCTAATGGGGTACATGGGTATTTAGTAAGTAACCAACAAATGACAGCGCAGGCCTGATTGGCTATCAGAAATGGAATATCCCTTCATGTCAATCTTGTAGGAGTACGAAAGTGAAGAGCAGGCTGAAGGCACTTTGGAGAGAACTCTCACGATAAGATGCATGGTAGACAAGCTCTAAAACTGTTGATAGATAGTTCTGAGCATCGTTTGTGGTTTGTTTGAGTAATACTTCCTTAGCAACAAAACAATGTGGTAATTAATGAATTACTAAATAATTTATAAATTATAAAATACAATCAATTTTACTGTATTTACGTAAGGTGATTGGGATAGTGAACTATTTTAACTGAACACTACTTTTAGGAGTAACACATCAACTTGTAATAGAATACAACGTATTACATACATGAATATACTTGTGATTGAAATTCTGAAACAAAAGTTAACCATCACTATGAAAATTTCTAATTAAGAATTAATCATACCGTATATTCAATGCTCATACTATCTCTCAAATATAATATACACATCACAATATTACTGTAACATACTATTTCCTGAGAAAGCTTATTCAAGGAAAGACTCTTCAATGACTGTTGTATTTGTTCCTTTAAACCCTGCACAACAGCATCAGCTTCATCTGAGTTTTGACCATCTTTGCTCAATTTTTGTTTTTCTGGACTAAGGTTCATAAGTTGATTATTACAATCATCCATGGCAAATGGAAGTGAAGCCTTGAGGCGCTTTAGCTCTGAACACACCAATAAAATATCAGGCCGTAGGTCTGGCTTGTTATGAAGACATGATATTACCAGTTGTTTCAATGGCTCAGCACATGACAGAAGGTAGTCTTCTCGTCTTTGTACCTCCGTACGAGCAGTCATGCTATCCTCTGGTAACAGATCTTTTGGCTCAGGCCACTGATGAGACATGACATGACAGGCTATACAACCTAGTGAGAACACATCCACTGGTTTACCATAACGTGGCCTGACTGAGAGAACTTCTGGTGGCATGAAGTGTAACATACCAGGTACTTGAGTTTGTGTCTTCATTTTGTTGTGTTGAATGCACTTTGCTACTCCGAAATCACCAATTTTAGCCACACAGTGTTTTGTCAGAAGAACGTTGTTGGAGGAGAGGTCTCTGTGAATAATATCCTGACCATGAAGGAACTCCATTCCTTGAGAAATATCAACCAGGATGGATAACTTGATGTGAAGTGGTAACTTCCCTCTTTCATATTTTTCCAAAAAGGCTGTCAAACTGTTTTCCATCATTTCCATCACAAGCCATGGTAGTTTAGCCTCAGGAGTAGGATAGTAAATACCCAACACCTGTACCACGTTAGGATGGTGTAATCGACTAGCGTTGGAACACTCTGTTAGAAACGATCGTGTCGTGGCTTCACATTCGGCCGGGGTAACGCCCTCCACTAAAATGGAGTGAACTTCTTTGGCAGCACACAACGTTCCGTGTACGTACACTTCAATTACTCGCCCATACGATCCCCTGCCAATCACTTTACCACCACTGGTAACGTCTCGTAACAGTACTACTTGAGATGACGGTCTGTTGATGACGCCATCCATGACATGAATAATTTAACTTTGCGCATGCGTGGTGCCAGGTTTTTGTTCATTATTCAGCGGAGTGGGCCCCGCGCTGAAATGTACTTGTTATGGGTAAATGTTCACATCTCCTTTGTGAATGCCTTCATCCACCTTAACCATAACTAACATTCAGTCTTGAATGTGAAGGTGAGCGAGGATGAGATTACTGATATCACAGCAGAGCACCACAACAGAGCACATGATACCTATAGTCACCAAGGTGTGTTGCAATGACACTGAGCTGCTACAAAACGACTGCACTGCTACGCACACCAAACAATATAATTATTGTAATCTTTCCCCTTGCAACATTCATATAGCGTATATGTCATAAACACACATCAAAGAAAAGCAAAATATACAGTTCCAGTCACAACGTTAATGGAAATTCTTCAATACTGCTTTGCATCTTGGACAATTGGTTACCGTGGCTTCCCTGTGATGAGCAATGAAGACTATAATATTTGACAGAACTCACAAAAACAATCACTGCTAGTAAGCTCATTTACTTTCCCACAGGTTTTACATTGAAATTGATTGTCTCCAGAACGTTTAGTGACTGTCTTGCAATTAAAACACTGCTACTGTCTGTGTGCTACTAGCGCTGAGTGGAGACGATGATTTAATTAAGGTAATCAAGTGCCTCATCAACACCCCCTCTTGCAATCTTTCTAGCTTCTAAAGCATCCAACAAGGAACATTTAGCATGATGTTTCTTATAGCAATGTTTAACACACTTCATCAGTGTGTCCAGCTCAAAATCAAAGAGCACCAAATCCACTAAAACTTTAGCGATTTTCTTCCTAACAGATAATTCTGAGGCATCCGCTTTGAATTCCATAATGAGAGCCTTGTAGTGTGGTTTTCCGCTATCCTTAACAACCTTGTATCCAATTATTTCCATTATCTTCTCAGCACCCCTAAAATCATTATCAAGCCATTGGAAGCAGCCAGTTGAGAGCTGTATACAATATAATTAGACACATTAACACATTTAACAGAAATTATGCACTATACATTGACAATATTCGAACTAGTTTATTAGTACAGTGAGCTGAAATTGTATTCTTAAGTATAGTTGGATTTTCTATTTATTATCCACACTAAAACAGCAAAGCTGTGAAAAAGAGTGCAGCCTTCAATAGCCTGGGTAAATAAAGTTGTGAAATCAAAGATGGTGGTCAAGAAATGGCTGTAATGATGTTAATGCTAATAAATTTTAATAATGGCTGTGTGCATTATAGTACTAACATTTTTTGGCTTCCACGTTTCATTTCACTCAGGCTATGGCCACACCTTTTTTCACAGCTCAGCTGTTTTTGTGTAGATTTCGTTTCTTTATGTATTCTATGTGCGGCTTTGGGGTTTGTTTTTACCCACATTTCTTCTTATCTACTGACATGATGATGTTATTTAAGTCATAAGTTATAATTTTAATGTTTATTTAACTTTTTGGAAATATTATTGTAATACTCTAATACAATGCACATTTTTGAGTAATTCTTGGATTTTGCCTTGTAATGCTGTAGCTGTTACTTTGTTTTTTCTAACCATCAAAAAGCACTGCTACAATGGCTAGCCTATGTACACACCAAATTTCTATAAGTGGTTTACCCAGTAGCCATGGCAGAGGTTTGATCTATTTTACATGAATAACACCATGGACAGTTATCAGAATGCTTGCAATCTTAGTACGTGAATTGAACTGTACATACATGATTGTGCATTCATAAAGCTTTGTGATTGTGCCGAACTTACTGTCATGGATGATAAGAATGGTTTACCCAGATCAAGTCATAAATGTGACAATCGAAATACCTGTGCATTTTTCAGATTATTAATTTATATATAACTGGGTTTTCAGTGTGACCCTAATTGCTTCTTCAGGGGGAGGGAGGAGGGGGCTCTGAAACCTCAGTTACTCCCTCCCTATATTACAGAGATTTTAAAGTAGTTGCATTATAGGACCGGAGGAAAGTGGCAAGGTGACCACTAGTTAAGGTTTTAAATGGATAAAGGCAGACAACCTACAGTTCAAACTACATGTTCCTGGGTGCATTGCCATAACAAATTTTACATTTGTATAGCCTTGCAAAGCAGGCAAAGCCAACAACATCATTCGGGCATAGCTGTGTAGCAATGTAGCAGTCATTTCATCATAGTAGTATGAATATCATTATTTTTGGCAGCTGGTAAGATCCCCACACAGTAACTATATTCACACAAGGAACTCTATAAAAAATAATCCCATTTTACATATTTTATAAGTACACAAAAATTTGGAATTTTCAACTAGAGTGAGGACCATAGCACATTGATGAAAAGTACTGAAACGGGCTGGAGATTAAATCACAGTAAAACAATAAGAAGTTTTATATCCCTACTGCATGTACTCAAGATACCATAATGGAAATGTACAGTAGGGATATAACTTCTTCTATACTGGTTTACTGTGATTTAATATCATGGACCACTCCAGCTTGTTTCGGTACTTTTTATATTGATGTACTATGGTCCCTACTCCAGTTGAAAATTCCAAATTCTTTTGTGTACTTGTTTGTTAAATTTTGTGGTAAAATTATTATGACTGGTGAACCTATGCGCATATCACATCAAAAGAAAGAAATGGTGTTGTGAACCCCAGCTATCAATTACTGTCTGAAAAGTTAAGTATCCATTACACTTCATTGTCAGCTATGTATACAGCATTACAAATCAAGAACTGTTCAAAAAGCACCTCTGCAATTAAAGTAACTACTATGAAAAATACAGACGATTTCCGTTATGAAAAGCCATCATACTACCGCCAAATCAACACCTTCACTGTCAGCAAAGATGAATGGGACACAAAGGAGGACACCGGAAGAATTATTGTACGCACTACAATATGCCAAAAGGCACGTGTCCAGCTATAGCGACATCAAATAGTGAAAAATCAAGCCCTGGCTTGGCAAGAATCAGTGGTTTACTGATGCATGGACAGCCTGATAATGTTTAATAAACTTTTAATTTCATAGCAACTTGTTGAAAGCGTTTCAGGTCAATCTGAAGGCTTGTTTGAGCTTAGTTTTACCTAACCAATACTGCTTCATCATTGTCAGGGAGAAGTGAGGGTGGTTTTTGGGTTATGTTTTTCATGGGCCATGCCCAAACCTTTGTGGTCCCTATTATCGTACTGTATGACAACATCACATTGATATTGACACATATCTAAATCCCTAGCTGACTCTGCCCTTTGTGGATGGTCACTCATATAGATATAACTATAGTACCAGAACAGATTGCTTGTGTAATAATGAAGCTGAACTTGCTAGCATCAAGTTTCACAATTATTGGCAGTACTGGCTAACTTCCCCATCTATAATATAGTTACATGCTACAACCAAATGTCAAGCTAGCAGAAATGCTTGGCTTTGCTAAGACTTCTGTACATTTACAAAAAGATACCATGGTATATAAATTTCAGCTATATACATTTGTGTAAGCATTTATGCGTGGACACACACACAACACACACGTACACACAAATGATACACACATACTTCAACCCAGTGGAGCTGGCGAGAATTTGGAGCTACCAACAAACAAATACAGTGTTTTTGAAGGTATTGAATGCCCTTCTGCCAACTATTCACATCCTCAACAGATGCCACCTTTTCCAAGTTTTCATACTGCCCCTTGTAATAGTTGTGAACAACAAAGCCATCAAAATTTAGTCCAAATCTCAGTGGTGAATTCAGGTCAGTAGATGGTGGAGACGTATGCAAATAGTGTTTACAGTTCTGCCACAAAACTTCATAAACACCTTGAGGAGAGTGTGAAGACAGTTGTAAAGCTTCCTCTAGCAATGAACTGTATGTATGATGATTAACTTGTGTGGATGGGGTTGTTTCCTGAATAATAGCATGATAGCATAATTATATAGCTACTATATAGCCACACCGTATACTACACTGTATTATGGCTACATTATTGTGTGTGATAAAGAACAGTACAGTGGAACCTCAAGACCCAATTATCTGGATTCTTGGTTAACCGAACTACGGAAATGACTGCTCTATTAGAGTAGTGACTGTTCTATTAGGGTAGTTAATAATACTGAAATTTTTAAAAATGATTTTTGTGCTATTTTAAGGTTATTTATACACAGTTTCAGAGATATGGACTTTTCAGACTTATGGACCACCCCTGGTCCCAAGGGGCTCGGTTCCACTGTAATATCCACCATAATAACCTGTGTACTAAGCTGGTCATCGCCAGTTTTTAATACAAGCGCTAAAAACTATCTTAGCACCACAAGAAGACATCTGCATTATAGAGTTCGAATGCATAGCTGCATAGCTAAAAGTATGAGGAAAATTATGGAATCATATATAGAAATAAAAAGCAATGTAACAAGGAAGGTTGTCTATACCAGCAGACATATTGGTAGAATGATTCCAGACATATCATAAACAATAACTGATTTGCATCTAAATGCACCTCCAAAAAGTGAAATGACCATTATGTTTCAACTATGTTCAGCCTGCTACGCAGCATTACAAATGAAAAACCGTAAGAGAAATGCCTCTGCAATCAATCCAGTCACTGGACAATTCCTGTTATAAACCATGCCATCTGTAAATTGCAGTTGTGAATAGGACACAGAGGAGAACAAAGTTAAGTACATGATGTATGTGTTGTAGCTGCTGCAGTGGGCAAAAAGGCATGTCTCAAGCCTAATGAGCATCAAACAGTGAAGAAATCAAGCCTGTAGTGTTGAGCTATGCTTGGCTGAAGACGTCAGTAGCTAACTACTGCCACACTGTCATGAAGAAAAAATGAGGTTGATTTTTAGGTAATATTTCTGGGTGGGAAAGCCCAAACCTTTATAATTCAGTATTACTGTAATAATTTATACAATATCTATAAAAGTGGAAAACAACCAACACATACTGTCCTTCCCAATTGCATATAATAAATCATATCGTTAGTTTGATTAATCTCAAGCAATTTTTCCATCTTCTTCTCTGTTTCCTTTACCTCTGCCTTCAGCTCTGCTATGCATTCCACAAAGTTTACATTAGCACCATCAAAGTTGTTATGTAACGTTTGGTTTCTTAGCTTCTCTTGTTGGACTGCATCAAGAATTTGGACTATGTTGGTTGCAGCCAAGGATGTTTGCTCATCTACAGAATCCTTCAATTCCTTTAATCTCTTAGATACAACTGATATTTCAGGTCGCTGTTCTGGTTTATTATGAAGACATGACTCCACCAACTGCTTCAATGATTTGGCACATGACAGAAGGTAGTCCTCTCGTCTTTGTACCTCTGTAAGAGCAGTCATGCTATCCTCTGGTAACAGATGTTTTGGCTCAGGCCACTGATGGGACATCATAAGACAGGCAACACAACCCAGTGAGAACACATCTACCAGTTTTCCATAATGTGGCTTATTAGCAAGTGCTTCAGGAGGCATAAAGTGGAGTGTGCCAGGAACCTGTGTTTGCATTTTTGTTTTACTGTGTTCCAAAAATTTAGCTACACTGACCAAGATCACCAATTTTAGCCACTAAGTGCTTTGTCAGAAGAATATTATTGGAAGAGAGGTCTCGGTGGATAATATCCTGACCATGAAGGAACTCCAGTCCTTGAGAAATATCAACCAGGATGGATAACTTGATATGAAGTGGTATACCTTATCTTTTTTGCACTCCCAGTTCTTTAGGAAGCCTGCCAAACTGCACTCCATCATTTCCATTACAAGCCATGGTAGTTTAGCCCAAGGTTTAGCCTCAGGAGTAGGATAGTGAATACCCAGCACCTGCACCACGTTAGGATGAAGCACTCTACTAGAGCAAGCCACCAATGTTCGACCACCATAGGTTCGGACGCGATTTTTCTTTAAACGTGTAAAGAAAATTTCTGCTCTTGCTATGCCTTTGGAGAGGTCTAGGCCATAAACTCTTGCACACAAAATTTCAGACCTGCAGCTTTCTTCGTCTGGCTGCAGGAGCTGCAAAAGTGACCTGTCCAAATGTTCTCAATTCTCGGACAAAAATATGTATTATCGGTTGAGTGGCACTGCTCGTAATGCTTGAAGCTGATCAAGTCTTTCTATGATTGATATGAAAGATCATCTCTTATACTCTCAAGATATATGCAGATATTTGGCTTAGTCCTTATTGGCTGTGAATTACAAAGCTCCAAAGTCACCTCTGTCGTGCAATCTTAAATTCGGCCACATGTGAAGCTCGTGCAAATCAAATAGTTACCTATATCGAATTCAAAGCTATTTTTATGAACATTGAGAGCATCAGCTACCGTTAAATAGTAAATAGATACATGCACAATGACCGCACCTTGATTTTTTAACCAATAGCTACATTGCATTTAGGCTTCTCTGACAGTAGCAGCCTAGCTACTGCACTCAGCACACATACAAACAATCCAAATCCACTTAAATGGGGTTTTGACTATCTCCTGTCTTAAAAAATGTCAAAAGTTTCTCTTCAAAATGTCCAGGACGTTAACCAGATCAAAATACTCTAATAGAGCAGTCAATTACTCTAATATAACAATCAGCCAATTTATATATATATATATGATTGTAAAACTCACACAAATTTGAGTATAAAAACAATGTCTTTAGATTATTAATTACTGTTTTTCATTGAATGTGTCAGTGTTGATTGAAGAATACTATCAAAATCATTTAGGGAAAAAATATCATTGATTGGTAGTTGATTCCATAGGGTAATTGATCTTGGGTAAAAACTAAATTTGTATGCATCAACAGTAGCAGATGGTTTGATGAATTTATCCTGGTTTCCTCGTAAACATCTTGTAGAATGTACAATATAACTGGGGGTAGGAAGCTCTACTAGGTGATTGACAATCTTGTAGAACATCAAGAGACGAAGCCTTGTATGGTGGTACACTATGGATTTTAACTTTAGTGAATTTAGGATATGTGATATACTACTTAATCTGCGGTAATCTGACACAATAAAACGAGCAGCACGCTTCTGAATAGCTTCTAGTTTATTGATGTAGTATTGCGTGTGTGGGGACCAAACTGTCGCAGCATAGCTTAAAATTGGTAGAACAAATATCTTGTAGGCATCTAGCTTAACTCTTTGGTGACAGTGTTTCAGATTTCTTCATAAGAATGCTAAAGTGTTATTAGCTTTTTGGCAAACAGTGTCCACATAATGGTTGAATGTAAGCTTGCTATCAAAATTGATACCCAAGTATTTAGCGTTTACAACAGGATTCAGTTTTTTGCCATGGAGGGTGTATTCCGTAATGTAAGGATTATGTTTTAATGTGATCAAGACACACGGTAGTGTGTCGTGCGGCCCAAGAAGCCGGCGCGCCACACCGTGAGTATATTTACAGGAAGAAAGTAAACGCGATTTTCACACCTTTGTAGCTTCGTGATTCCTTATCCGATTGAAACCAAAGTTGCTACAGAGGTGCCGGCTAGGTAGGGGAGTCCACATTCCAAATTTGAAGAAAATCGCTCCAGCCATTTCCGAGATACGAGCGGCCAAAGTTTGGGTTTTTTTTCTTCGTTTTTTTCTTCTTCTACTTCTTCTTCTTCCGTTTTCGCACACTTTGCAAAATCCGAAATAAAACACGAATGCGTGCTCCAATCGGACTGAAATTTGGCTCACTTAAAGGGCTCATTAAGGCGAATCTCAGTACCAAGTTTGGTAGGAATCCGATGAACATTCACGGAGTTATGACCGATTATTTGCGTAAAATAAGGTCGAAGGTCTGTCACGCCCACAGAGTAAACCGCTTGAAGGAATGAGCTGAAAATTGCTATGTAGATGGAGTAACTATCGTAGGAGTGCCTTTTTGTGGTTTGAAAGGAATCCAGCTAAAGGCCATCGAGATATAACACAAAACCCAACCTGTGTCATAATTACGCGATCGATTTTTATGAATAAAAAACTAATAGTTTTCACGCCTACCAGGAAAACCGCTTAGAGTAGTGAGCTGAAAATCGGTGTGTGGCTGGAATAATTATCATAGAAAGTCCTTGCAGTAGTACAGAAGAATCGGATTACAAACCACTGAGTTATGATTCCAAAGCCAACTACGTGTAGCATATGCGAGATCGAGATACTCTAATAGAACAGTCACCCTAATAAAGCATTCAGCTACGTTTATAACTTACTCCATTATAGAATTATATTACATTGCAAGTTATTCTGTACGGACTTCAGCTACATACAGTTAATCGTATAGACAATTCAACTACAAGCAAGTCACCCTGTAGAGAATTCAGCTACAAATATGTTGCTGTAGAGATTCAGAACATTATAAGTCACACTGAAGAGAATTCAGCGATAAACAAGTCACCTTGTAGAGTTCAGCTACAACAAGTCACTCTGTAGAGAATTCAGCTACAAACAAATCACTGCGTAAAGGGTTCAGCTACAAAAAAAGCTACCCAGTAGAGAGTTCATCTAGATCTGCTACAAACAAGTCACTTTAAGCAATGTTCAGCTACAAGTAAGTCACTCTGTAGAGAGTTCAGCTACAAACAAGTCATTCTGTAGTACAAACAAGTCACCGTGTAGCTGGAGAGTTCAGCAACCAATCAAAAAACCACTCTGTAAAGAGTTCAGCTATACAAACATGTTATAACTCTATAGAGAAAGTTTTAACTCTATATTGAGATCAGCTAGAAACAATTAGTCATTCAGTAGAGAGATCAGCTACAAGACATCACCTTATAGAGAGTTTAGTTACAAAGAAACCACCATGTAGAGAGTTCAGCTGCAAACATATCACCCTGTAGAGAGTGCAGCTATGAACTGATCACCCTGTAGAGAATTCAGCTAGAAAAAGTCATCCTGTAGAGAGATCAGCTAGAAGGATCACCTTGTAGAGAGTTCAACTACAAACAAATCACCCTGCAGATAGTTCAGCTACAAACAAGTCACCCTATAGAGAGATCAGCTAGAAGAAGTTACCTTGTACATACAAAGAAACCATCATATAAAGAGTTCAGTTGCAAACAAATCACCCTGTAGAAAGTTCAGCCACAGATCACCCTGTAGAGAGATCAGCTAGAAGAAATCACCTTGTAGAGAGTTCAGCTACAAAGAAACCACCATGTAGAGAGTTCAGCTGCAAACAAATCATCTGTAGAGAGTTCAGCCAGAAACAAGTTCACCCTGTAGAGAGATCAGCTAGAAACAAGTCACCCTGTAGAGAGAGCAGCTACAAAGAAACCATCCTGTAGAGAGTTCAATTACAAACAGATAACTCTACAGAGAGTTCAGCTAGAAACAAGTCACCGTGTAGAGAGATCAGCTAGAAACAAGTCATCCAGAGATCAGCTAGAAACAAGTCACCCTGTAGAGAGATTAGCTAGAAACAAGTCACCCTGTAGAGAGATTAGTTACAAAGAAACCATCCTGTAGAGAGTTCAATTGCAAACAGAAAACCCTATAGAGAGTTCAGCTAGAATCAAGTCACCGTGTAGAGAGATCAGCTAGAAACAAGTCATCCTGTAGAGAGATCAGCTAGAAACAAGTCATCCTGTAGAGAGATCAGCTAGAAACAAGTCATCCTGTAGAGAGATCAGCTAGAAACAAGTCAGAAGAATCGGATTACAAACCACTGAGTTATGATTCCAAAGCCAACTACGTGTAGCATATGCGAGATCGAGATACTCTAATAGAACAGTCACCCTAATAAAGCATTCAGCTACGTTTATAACTTACTCCATTATAGAATTATATTACATTGCAAGTTATTCTGTAGGGAGTTCAGCTACATACAGTTAATCTTATAGACAATTCAGCTACAAGCAAGTCACCCTGTAGAGAATTCAGCTACAAACAAGTCACCTTGTAGAGAGTTCAGCTACAACAAGTCACTCTGTAGAGAATTCAGCTACAAACAAGTCACTGCGTAAAGCGTTCAGCTACAAAAAAGCTACCTAGTAGAGAGTTCATCTAGATCAGCTACAAACAAGTTACTTTATGCAATGTTCAGCTACAAGTAAGTCACTCTGTAGAGAGTTCAGCTACAAACAAGTCACTCTGTAGTACAAACAAGTCACCGTGGAGAGAGAGTTCAGCAACCAATCAAAAAACCACCCTGCAAAAGAGTTCAGCTATACAAACAAGATATAACTTTATAGAGAGATCAGGTAGAAACTTAACAGATCACACTGTAGAGAGTTCAGCTAGAAACAAGTCATCCAGACTGAGTAGAGAGATCAACTAGAAAACATCACCTTGTAGAGAGTTCAAATCACCCTGCAGATAGTTCAGCTACAAACAAATCACCCTATAGAGAGATCAGCTAGAAGAAGTCACCTTGTAAAGAGTTTAGCTACAAAGAAACTACCATGTAGAGAATTCAGCTATGAACAGATCATCCTGTTGAGGGTTCAGCTAGAAACAAGTCATCCTTTAGAGAGATCAACTAGAAGAAGTTACCTTGTAGAGAGTTCAGCTACAAAGAAACAACCATGTAGAAAGTTCAACTGCAAACAAATCAAACTGTACAGAGTTCAGCTACAAACAAATCACCCTGTAGAGAGATCAGCTAGAAGAAGTTACGTGTAGATTGTTCAGCTACAAACAATGCACCCTGTAGAGAGAGCAGCAAGAGGAAGTCACTTTGTAGAGTGTTCAGTTACAAAGAAACCACCATGGAGAGTTCTGTAATAAATATATGTATTATATATATATAATTTGTACATTTACTGATAAAATCAGAAATATTTATTAAAGTACATCTGCTTCCTCTTTTCTTCTTACTGTGGAAAAGAAAAAAAGTCAGGTTAAAAAAGTCCCAAAGCCGGCTTTGAGGTATACAAATACATAAAGAAGTGAAATGTAATCCAAAACAGCCAAGCTGTAAAAAAAGTGTGCGGCCCTCAAAAAGGTTATGGTGAAAAAAGATGTGAAATCCAAGGTGGCGGCCAAGAAATGGCTGTGATGGTAGGTTAATGGTAAAAATTTTAATAACGGCAATTTAGGTGAATTTTTTTGCCAAGACCAAGCGGCACAAAAATCCAGCTGAATTGTTGTTATTAAAACTTTTACCATTAACCTACCATCACAGCCATTTCTTGGCCGCCACCTTGGATTTCACATCCTTTTTCACCATAACCTTTTTGAGGGCCGCACACTTCTTTTACAGCTTGGCTGTTTTGGATTAGATTGTTAATATCATGCATTTCTCTATATTGAAATTCATCCCCCAGGTCTCTTCCCATATTACCAGTTTTCTCAAGTCTTCTTGAAGTATTTTAGCATTTACATGTAATCAGGTTTTAAGCACGAAATTCACATATAATAGTCTTATTGAAGTGATTATGACTGGGCGTGGCCCTCAGATTTTCTGACTGCTCCAATTGTAAAATAGGTTTCTGTTCTATTAGAGTGTTTCGATCTGGACAATGTCCTAGACATTTTAGAGAGAAACTTTTGATATTTTTAAGACAGGGTTAGTCAAAATACCATTTAAGTGGATTTGGATTGTGTATATGTGTGCTATAGCTAGGCTGCTACTGCCAAAGAAGCATAAATGCAATGTAGCTATTCGGGCAAAAATCAAGGTGCGATCAACGTGCATGTATCTATTTATTACTGAACGGTAGCTGATGCTCTCAATGTTCATAAAAATAGCTTTGAATTCGATATAGGTAACCATTTGATTAGCACGAGCTTCACATGTGGCCGAATTTAAGATTGCATGACAGAGGTGACTTTGGAGCTTTGTAATTCACAGCCAATGAAGACTAAGCCAAATATCTGCATATATTTGGAGTACAAGAGATGCTCTTTCATATCAAGCTTAGAAAGACTTGATCAGCTTACTATTACCCATATTACCACTATTACTTACATTACCACTATTACCCATATTACCACTATTACCTATATTACCTACATTACCACCACTACCCATATTATCACTATTACCACTAAATACTAATTGCTATATTACAATGATATCATAATGATGTAATGTAAGGGAAAGTTACACATAGAACCACCCATTATGATGGCCAAGTATTGGTTAATAATTAGAAGGGGGCTACAGCCCTCTTAGCCCTCCCCCTAAATCTGCCCCTATAATGCATGCATACATTTATAATCACCATGCAGTTCAGAACAACAAAAAGAAGGCTCACACAATTAGAGTTGTACCGATAATTGGATCAGTAATCGGTAGAAGCCGATAATTAGCTGTTTTTACTATAATCAGAAATCAGTTGTAATGGGCTGTGGCCAGCAGATTATTAGTTTATTCAGCTTCAGCAGCTGCAGCACCACTGGAGGGCTGATGTCAAAGGCTCTGGTATGTACTTAAATAATTTCTTTATGTTTTGTGGTAACCACTAATATAAACAGTGATGGTTCAGGCCCTAGCCCACTTGTCTGACTAGCAACTTTGAGTTGAGGTAAGTGTACAATTTCACAGCATTGGCTTTACTAGTTGTACTTTTAGTAGAGTATGCACAATATGCGCAAGTATAACTTGTGGAGACCTACAATTGGGTATCGGTTAATTATCGGTAAAACAGAGTAAAAATATATCGGATATCGGTTTTCCCTAAAAAGTGGGAATCGGTACAACTCTACACACAGTGGCCAACAGCAAAAACTGCAGAAACACAATAAATCAAAAAATATATTTGAATGGAAGAAATAAAGTCACTGTACATGATGCTGCAGCTATAATTTCCTTGTTTCCAATGACACCGAGTTCCAAAACTGAATATGGATTGATTGGTTTATTGATTGATTTTATCTCTCAATTGACAAAGCCTCATTGGAGGCATTCACAGTGAATGAAGTGTTGCACAAAAGATGACAAAGTGGAACACTTGCAAAACTGTCAGATCTAGCTATATAAGTATAGCAAGTCAATTAGGGTCCTCCGTTAAGTAGTGTGTGTAGTACTACATGACCTCTACCAGAAATCTTTATCATTTGATGTTCTTAAGAAGTTGAACTTCTAGGATTGACTATGCCTTGACTATTGACTATGACTATTGCGTTACTATCATAATAACAGTAGGCCATGTTTGGTTCTCGATTCACCAATCTTACAGCTGTATTTGGACCACAACATGCACATCATACACGTTGCAAGGACAGCTTTGCTAACCTGCAAACTTGTCATCTCTCCTCCACCAAAAGCTATTCCCATTCATCTGCCACTTCTTCATTCTCTCACCACTGATGCCATATGTGTTACTTGTAATTATGATGAATTTATATCCTCTGTTAAGGACTTTTAGTTATAAGGTTGTGTAGTATAGTTATTTTCTATTATTGCATGTGTAACATGGTTGTTTAGTGGTTATGTTTTGTACTGCGTTTATTGTTGTGTGTGTTTTGGCAGGAAAGAATGGCTTTTGCTGACTACCATGAGATTTAACAAAAAATCAATCAATAAAATATTATAGGAAAGGCATACGTACCTAGCACACTAGCATGTGAAGCATGCCAACCTAGGGGGTCTGGGAGTATACTCTCCCCCAGAAAATTAGAAATTGAATCTGAGAGTGATTTCAACAGTTTATCACAATATAATTAGCAATGTTTGTTGTGCTGGCTATTTGGACACAGTGTATATAATATGATATCCAATGCAAGCACATCCAACCCAAAGTTGTGTAAATTACTGAAAACACATCTACGCTCCTGCAGTACCACAACAATTAATTAATTTATTAATCCTGCCCTGTATGTGCTGGATTTCATTGCCCTGTGTGCAGGACTTCCTTACCCCATAGTTACACTACTTCAATTAGTGACAATGGTAAGGATATAAGTATAATGCTGAAACAAAGTCTATAGCCCTGCCATATAGGTGAAGGACTTTATTTCCTTGCATGGAAGCACTATATTTCAGTACACCTATATACATACAGTGTAACTACTAAGTTAGTGCTGGAAAAAAACTAAACGTTTGTTAATTTTAAAGCAATATCACACTCCAGCAGTACTATCTATTAGCTGCCCTATATGTGCAGGATTTCGTTGCCCTATATATATACATATTCAGTTAGCAAGAATGGTAAGGATACTTGTTCAATATTGGAACAAAGACTATTTATATAGTCAGGGGCGGGGTTTCTGTGGTTTCCAGAAACCCCCTCTGAAATAGTGCGTGCCCCTATGATTCGTCTGGGTGATAGAAGATTACAAAGAGCTTTACATCAGCGTTGAAACCGGGTCACTACTGCTGACCCGGATGACCCACTGACCCGGATTAAATTAAGCCGAGGCGCGCGATACTAAGTAAGAGCTATCTTTCGGGTATTCTCGAGCGAGCGAGACTACGTTTTGAGCGTTCGATTCGTGTTGAGTAAACGAGTAGTTATGTGATAACTAAGCCGGTAAGTTTATAATTTAAAATCGGTCAGTGGGTTTGGTTCCACGTAGCTACTGTGAGTTTACAGACAGCAATTGGGTGTGGCTGTTCTATACCATATGCGTATTTTGTACCATACGCGTATGGTACATACCATATGCGTATACGCGTACGGTACAACCATACGCGTATGGTACGGAAAATCGTACCATCTGAGTATAGCTAACCTGGTATGCGTACAATATCAAGCAGAAGGTTTTTGCACTGCCGTACCTATTGACTACTCCTGATGGCACTCTGCTATCATTTCTGTTCGGGGAAGAGGGAGGGGGGAGGACCTAGTCTTTCTGTTCAGTGAAGATCGAGTTACTCTAATAGAGCAATCATATATTTTATTATTATTATATAATTGCAAGACCTCGTACAGCGAGTATAAATGTAATATACAAATCAAAATATGTAGCTACAGCTAACTAATTACAATTTTACAGTTCATTTATAAGGTTGTTAAACACGGTGATAGATGAAGCTTCAAAAGTCTCTGGTTGCAAGTTGTTCCATATAGCAGTGGAAGGAAAAAAGCTGAATTTATATGTGTCAATTCTAGTGAATGGCAGGGTAAGTTGATCTGATTATAACTATTCTATTCTCTAGAGCTAAGATCAATTTAGCTTTACTGCGATTATGATATAATTTACTTTACTGCATGATGCAAACCTATTTAAAATAAAGCATTCCTTAAAATAAAAGAATAACATGATATCTCGCATGACTATATATAAGTGATGAAACTGACATCTTGATTTAGGACAATATATGATAAAAACAATCACACTGTTGGCAGATCCAGTCTTGAATTGTGTTAAGTCCTGCTGATCTGGTGGGATCTGATGAAATTCTACATTGTCAAAACTAATAAAGGTCAATCATCTGGGTTGGAAGCTTTACGAAAAACATGATAACACCTAGCTGCAATGGATCATGGATGGATCCTCTTATTGGATTCATGATCCATTGTTGATAAAATGAAAATTCAAAAACTAGGCCATTATTACAAATGCTAATCCTCCTTCATATCTATAATAGAGTTAATGATGTAATGTAATGATGTGACATGATGTAATATAATGTAATTTATGCATACCTGTAACATTAATATTGTGTACTGTAGTTGTAAGAGTTAGTTGTTATTGTGTACTTTCAGTTATTGATTAATAATATTATATACAGTAGTCTGTTTTGCCTATAAATGGTCTGCCTACACTTCCCTATTAGAACAATACCCACACATAATATTTATGTGTTTACAAATACTCCTGAAGATAGTCAAAGATTAGTACAATAATTGAAAGCTATATAGAGCGATATTACCCAAAACTCTATAGGGGTTTCTCTATACTTGTATATATGAACTTTGTAAAAATGTGTTTGGGTTTAAAGGTGCCCAATTATCCCTTCAACATAAAACAAGAGCAGTATGCTCCTTGTCTTACTCAGAAACTGAAATTGAAGTTTGATCTTCTAAAGCATTATTTAGGGCAAAAGACATTGATTTCTTTTAGGCTGTAGAATTGTGCCAGTATATTGATATTCACGATTTTTCAATGAATATAACTGGAATGCATAGTGATATAAACGCTAAGCCAGTAGAGGTAGCATTGTAGCTAAATATAAACATAAGATTTTGATATAATTATCCATATACTATATACATTCTGATTGGTTACAACATAGCAACCATATTAAATAATTTGCATCCAGGGCAAATGGAGCCAATTTTTTCAGGCATATATATATTATTTTATTAAATATTTTATTCTATATTGTTGCTACATATAATCTATTGTTTACCTTTAATTTGTTAGTACACTAGCTTCCACTTAAAAATGGATATTTATGCCTGGTGGCACTAAAGGTGTGTCACAGTTGAGCAGACAATTTTAATCAGATGAGCTCGAGAAGTACAATGTATAATGATTGCTCAAACAGAGGAAGACCTGGAGAATGCTGATACAATAACATTGAGGGAGGTAGCAAAGAGATATAACTGTAGAGAAAGTAATGTTTTTAGTTTGCAAATCTGCATGGCTGTAGCTTATAGTAATATTAGACATACTATTCTCTAAGACTGATGTGCATGCATAGTAATTACTTGTGCAATAAATTTTTTTAAACTGTAGTCCTGTTCGTTGAATCTTTGCTATTGAATGAGGCATGTGCATAATAATTGCCTGCTGAGATAAAACATAACATGGCAGAGATTTTATGGTGAGTTTATGAGTTCTAATGTATAGTTCAGTAATGAATGTATATTAAGTATATAGCGTTGTTTTATTATTGTTAAGTGCATTATATAGCTACTCGCTACTTACTGCATGTCATGCTTGTGGATGGGAATTAAGACAATGTGTTTAGCTACTCTTATCTGAATGTACTCTTTAAAGTTAACAGCATCCACATTAATTTGTGCTGTAGGTCCAGTGTGATGAATATACTATTTACAGTATGTATAAACAAGAAAAGTAAGTAAACAAGAAATTGGATCCTCAAAAGAAGAAGAGTGTACATATAGTATATAAAAATGCAAATACAGTGAGGAGCCATGTTGCACAACTGATGACACTTACAAAGTTCATTTTTCCAGTTATTAGCTTTGCACAAGCAGTATAATTATGTATAATTCAGTTAGAACTTACTAGCTACCTACCATGCATGTTGTAATTGCTCTCCTTGCTTATTTACCCAATTCTGTTGTAAATTGTCAGTTATACACACTTATAATTGAGTATATTATATAAGACCATCTGCATGCTTCTGATAGCTAATGTATAAAGTAGTATACATGCACAGTACCATTTATGTAAATTTCTGCAGACAGAGTGAGATCATGTACATAAGATTTAGGTACATTAGTATAGGACTATAGTGGGTATTGCATGCATGGGCATGGCAAGCTAGGATAAAATGCATGTGTGTGCTGATGAATAAATTTATAGTTACAGCTCAGTAGTAAGCAGATTATTGTGTTGTGTTCTAAGTTTGCTCAACTAGAAATACTTGTAAAGACAGCCCATTGTAGCTAGGTGATGGCAAGGCTAGAAGATACTGAGAAAAAGCATAATACGCATATGGTACGTACCATACGCGTATGTCTATACCGTACGCGTATGGTACGGAAAATCGTACCGTACGCGTATGGTATGTACCATACGCGTATGGTACATGCCATACGCGTACGGTACAAAATACGCATATGGTATAGAACATGGCTTCATACATACTTAGTATTGCAATTTCCCAATATATTAAAATGGGTGTGGCTCACAAAAGCACTTATCCTGCTGCAAGACTAGACCTAGACTATATACAGCTCATACATTAATCGATTAGTGGGCGTGGCTCCACGTAAGCTTGCAGACAGAAACGGACAGTTTCATGCTACAGACTGCACTTACTAATAAATGGGCGTGGCTGAGCGTATGTTTGTAACGCGATAAGTGGGCGTGACTCACGAAAGAGCTACGCAACTAGCGTTTATAGGTTCCACGTCGTTAAACGATCAATTTCGTTTCTCACGTGATCCAATCCGGGTCAGACCCGGATAATTTGTAAACCGGGTCAGACCCGGATGACCCGGAGAAAATGTGACCCGGTTGACCCGGATGACCCGACCCGGTTTCAACGCTGCTTTACATACTGTATTATATTATGGCTTTTTCTATTGGCAAAACTTCATCAAGACACACGGTAGTATGTCGTGCGGCCCAAGAAGCCGGCGCGCCACACCGTGAGTATATTGACAGGAAGAACGAAAAAGTCATTTTCACACCTTTGCATCTCGGTGATCACTTATCTGATTGGAACCAAATTTGCTACACAGTTGCCCGCCAGCCAACGGAGTCTACATTCCAAATTTGAAGGAAACCGCTCCAGCCATTTCCGAGATACGAGCTGCCAAAGTTTCGTTTTTTTTCTTCGTTTTTTTTTTCTTCTTCTTCGTCTTTTCGCACACTTGCAAAAATTGCTATAACAAGCAAACGCGTACTCCGATCGCCTTGAAATTTGGCACACAGAAAGGGAGTCCAAAGGCGAATCCTAGCATCAACTTTGGTACAAATCCGATGAATGGTTCAGGAGTTATGACCGATTATTCGCGTAAAACAAGATCGATTTGTTGTCACGCCTACAGGGTAAACCGCTTCATGGAATGAGTTGAAAATTGCTATGTAGATGGAATAACCCTCGTAGGAGTGCCTTTTGGTGGTTTGAAAGGAATCGAGATAAAGACCACGAAGATATGACACAAAACCCAACCTGTGTCACAATTACGCGATCGATTTTTATGAATAAAAAAGTATTAGTTTTCACGCCTACTAGGCAAACCGCTTAGAGCAATGAGCTGAAAATCGGTGTATAGCTGGAATAATCTTCATAGAAAGTCTTTGCAGTAGTACAGAAGAATCGGATTACAAACCAATGAGTTATGATTCGAAAGCCAACTCCGTGTAGCAAATGCGAGATCGAGATACTCTAATAGAACAGTCACCCTAATAGAGCATTCGGCTAATTTATTTACTCCATTATAGAATTTTATTACATCACAAGTTATTCTGTAGGGAGTTCAGCTGCAAACAGTTAATCTTATAGACAGTTCAGCAAGAAGACAGTCACCATGTGGAGAGTTAAGCAAATATACCACTATAGAGATTCAGAACATTACAAGTCACACTGAAGAAAGTTCAGCTATAAACAAGTCATGCACTGTGTAGAGAATTCAGCTACAATTAAGTCACTCTCTAGAGAATTCAGTTACACAGAATTCTGCTACACACAAGTCACTGTGGAGAGAGTTCAGCTACAAACAAATTACCCTTTAGAGTGATCAGCTACAAACAAAACACTTTGCAGGGTGTTCAACTGCAACAAATCAATTAACTTTAGAGCGATCAGCAATGAACAAATCAACACAAATCTACCTGTAGAGAGATCAGCTAGAAACAAATCACCCTGAAGAGAGTTCAGCTACAAAAAATCACCCTGTAGAGACATCAGCTAGAAACTAGACACAATGTAAGGAGTTCAGCTACAAGCAATCACCCTGTAGAGAGTTCAGCTAAAACAAATCAACCTGCAGAGAGATCAGCTACAAACAAATCACCTTATAGAGAGTTCAGCTACAAACAGATTACCTGTAGAGAGATCGGCTACAAACAAATCAACCTGCAGAGAGATCATCTATATACACACAAATCAACTTGTAGAGAGATCAGCTACAAACAAATCACCCTGTAGAGAGATCAGCTAGAAACTACACACAATGTAAGGAGTTCAGCTACAAACAAATCACCCTGTAGAGAGATCAGCTACAAACTAGACACAAAGTAAGGAGTTCAGCTACAAGCAAATTACCCTGTAGAGAGTTCATCTACAAACAAATCAACCTGTAGAGCAATCAGCTAGAAACAAATCACCCTGAAGAGAGGTCAGCTACAAAAAATCACCCTGTAGAGAGATCAGCTAGAAACAAATCACCCTGAAGAGAGGTCAGCTACAAAAAAAATCACCCTGTAGAGAGATCAGCTACAAACAAATTGCCCTGTAGAGAGATCGGCTACAAACAAATCAACCTGCAGAGAGATCAGCTACACACAAATCAACTTGTAGAGAGTTCAGCTACAAACAAATTACCCTGTAGAGAGATCGGCTACAAACAAATCAGCCTGTAGAGAGTTCAGCTAAAACAAATCAACCTGCAGAGAGATCAACTACAAACAAATCACCTTATAGAGAGTTCAGCTACAAACAAATCTCCCTGTAGAGAGATCAGCTAGAAGAAGTTACCTTGTAGAGAGTTCAGCTTCAAACAAATCACCCTGTAGAAAGATCAGCTAGAAGAGGTCACCTTGTAGAGAGTTCAGTTACAAAAAAACCACCATGTAGAGAGCTCAGCTACAAACTAGTTACCTTGTAGAGACATCGGCTAGAAGAAGTTACCTTGTAGAGAGTTCAGCTACAAAGAAACCATTCTTTAAAGAGCTCAGCTGCAAACAAACCACCTGTACAGAATTCAGCTACAAATAAATCACCCTGTAGAAAGATGAGCTAGAAAAAGTTACTTTGTAGAGAGTTCAGTTACAAAGAAACCACCATGTAGAGAATTCAGCTACAAACTAGTGACCCTGTAAAGACATCAGCTAGAAGAAGTTACCTTGAGAGAGTTCAACTACAAAGAAACCATCATGTAGAGAGTTCAGCTACAAACGAATCTACCTATAGAGAGATCAGCTAGAAGAAGTTACCTTGTAGAGAGTTCAGCTTCAAACAAATCACCCTGTAGAAAGATCAGCTAGAAGAGGTCACGTTGTAGAGAGTTCAGTTACAAAAAAACCACCATGTAGAGAGCTCAACTACAAACTAGTGACATTGTAGAGACATCAGCTAGAAGAAGTTACCTTGTAGAGAGTTCAGCTACAAAGAAACCATTCTTTAAAGAGCTCAGCTGCAAACAAACCACCTGTACAGAATTCAGCTACAAATAAATCACCCTGTAGAAAGATGAGCTAGAAAAAGTTACTTTGTAGAGAGTTCAGTTACAAAGAAACCACCATGTAGAGAATTCAGCTACAAACTAGTGACCCTGTAAAGACATCAGCTAGAAGAAGTTACCTTGAGAGAGTTCAACTACAAAGAAACCATCATGTAGAGAGTTCAGCTACAAACGAATCTACCTATAGAGAGATCAGCTAGAAGAAGTTACCTTGTAGAGAGTTCAGCTTCAAACAAATCACCCTGTAGAAAGATCAGCTAGAAGAGGTCACGTTGTAGAGAGTTCAGTTACAAAAAAACCACCATGTAGAGAGCTCAACTACAAACTAGTGACATTGTAGAGACATCAGCTAGAAGAAGTTACCTTGTAGAGAGTTCAGCTACAAAGAAACCATTCTTTAAAGAGCTCAGCTGCAAACAAACCACCTGTACAGAATTCAGCTACAAATAAATCACCCTGTAGAAAGATGAGCTAGAAAAAGTTACTTTGTAGAGAGTTCAGTTACAAAGAAACCACCATGTAGAGAATTCAGCTACAAACTAGTGACCCTGTAAAGACATCAGCTAGAAGAAGTTACCTTGAGAGAGTTCAGCTACAAAGAAACCATTATTTAAAGAGCTCAGCTGCAAACAAATCACCTATACAGAATTCAGCTACAAACAAATCACCATGTAGAGAGATCAGCTAGAAGAAGTTCACTTGTAGAGAGTTCAGCTACAAAGAAACCATCATTTAGAGAGTTCAGCTTCAAACAAATCACCTGTAGAGAGTTCAGCTACAAACAAATCTCGCTGTAGAGAGATCAGCTAGAAGAAGTTACCTTGTAGATCGTTCAGCTACGAACAAGTCACCCTGTAGAGAGATCAGCTAGAAGAAGTTACCTTGTAGAGAGTTCAGCTACAAAGAAAACACCATGTAGAGAGTTCAGCTGCAAAGAAATCACCCTGTAGAAAATTCTGCCAGAAACAAATTGCCCCGTAGAAAGATCAGTTAGAAGAAGTTACCTTGTAGAGAGTTCAGCTACAAAGAAACCATTCTGTAAAGAGCTCAGCTGCAAACAAATCACCTGTACAGAATTCAGCTACAAACAAATCACCCTGCAGAGAGATCAGCTAGAAGAAGTTAACTTGTAGAGAGTTCAGCTACAAAGAAACCATCATTTAGAAAGTTCAGTTACAAACAAATCTCCCTGTAGAGAGATCAGCTAGAAGAAGTTACCTTGTAGAGAGTGAAGCTACAAAGAAACCATTCTGTAAAGAGCTCAGCTGCAAACAAATCACCTGTACAGAATTCAGCTACAAACAAATCACCCTGCAGAGAGATCAGCTAGAAGAAGTTAACTTGTAGAGAGTTCAGCTACAAAGAAACCATCATTTAGAAAGTTCAGTTACAAACAAATCTCCCTGTAGAGAGATCAGCTAGAAGAAGTTACCTTGTAGAGAGTGAAGCTACAAACAAATCACCCTATTGAAAGATCAGCTAGAATAAGTCACCTTGTAGAAAGTTCTGTTACAAAGAAACCACCATGTAGAGAGTTCAGCTACAAACTAGCTACCTTGTAGAGACATCAGCTAGAAAAGTTACCTTGTAGAGAGTTCAGCTACAAAGAAACCATTCTGTAAAGAGCTCAGCTGCAAACAAATCACCTGTACAGAATTCAGCTACGAACAAATCATCCTGTAGAGAGATCAGCTAGAAGAAGTTACCTTGTAGATAGTTCAGCTACAAACAAATCACCCAGTATAGAGATCAGTTAGAAGAAATTACCTTGTAGAGTGTTCAGCTACAAAGAAACCATCATGTAGAGAGTTCAGCTGCAAAGAAATCACCCTGTAGAAAATTCTGCCAGAAACAAATTGCCCTGTAGAAAGATCAGTTAGAAGAAGTTACCTTTTAGAGAGTTCAGCTACAAAGAAATCACCTGTACAGAATTCAGCTACATACAAATCACCTGTAGAGAGTTCAGCTACAAACAAATCACCCTGTAGAGAGATCAGCTAGAAGAAGTTACTTTGTAGATAGTTCAGCTACAAACAAATCACCCTGTAGAAAAATCAGTTAGAAGAAGTTACTTTGTAGAGAGTTCAGCTACAAAGAAACCATTCTGTAAAGAGCTCAGCTGCAAACAAATCACCTGTAAAGAATTCAGCTACAAACAAATCACCCTGTAGAGAGATCAGCTAGAAGAAGTTACCTTGTAGATAGTTCAGCTACAAAAAATCTCCCTGTAGAGAGATCAGCTAGAAGAAATTACCTTGTAGAGAGTTCAGCTACAAAGAAACTATCATGTAGAGAGTTCAGCTGCAAAGAAATCACCACTGTCCAAATTTCAAGGCAATAGCTCTTTCCAATCTGAAGTTATCAATTGTCAAAGTTGGCAAATTGGATGTGTGTGGAAGACCCCTTTTCGCAAATCCGATCACATATGTATTATATATATAATTTGTACATTTACTGATAAAATATTTAAAGTACATCTACTTCATCTTTTCGTCTTCCTGTAGTAAAGAAAAAAAACATAGGTTAAAAAGTCCCAAAGCTGGCCATAGGCTGGCTTTAGGGTATACAAATACAAAAAGAAATGAAATCTAATCCAAAACAGCCAAGCTGTAAAAAAAGTGTGCAGCCCTCAAAAAAGGCTATGGTGAAAAAAGATGTGAAATCCAAGGTAGCGGCCAAGAAATGGCTGTGATGGTAGGTTAATGGTAAAAATTTTAATAACGACAATTCAGGTGAATTTTTGTGCCGCTTCACAAAATTTACCTGAATTGTCATTATTAAAATTTTTACCATTAACCTACCATCACAGCCATTTCTTGGCCGCCACCTTGGATTTCACATCTTTTTTCACCATAGCCTTTCTGAGGGCCGCACACTTTTTTTACAGCTTGGCTGTTTTGGATTAGATACTTTTACCTTTGAAATCACCTTCACAGCATTCAAAACTACGTAGTGACCTCTTTTTTTTTTTTTTTTTTTTTTTTTCTTTTCTTTTTGTTTTTTTTGGTCTTCAACTTACAGCTAGGCTGAAGTTGCAATTCCAGAGAACCTGAAACCCCTCTGAAAATTTCTAGATCCGCCCCTGATAGTTTCATGTATTTCCAGCAATAACTCATTACAATAATTATTATCCTTATTTCTATACAAAAGCATTATAATTTGATGTCAAAGTGTTTCAGTACTGAGAGTTAAGAAAGAATGTTGCACCGATGAGGTTTAGAATCAGAGAACATATGATATGAAAATTAATGTTTCCTGTAACAGAAAAAAAAGATCACTAAAAGGTTGCCAGACTGAAAAAAGAAAAAATGAAGAAAAAGAAAATGATCCTAACTTGGATTTGAACTTGGGACCGTGGGTTTATGAAGTGCGTCTAAGCCAAATGTCTAACATAAGTACTTAATATCCATTTTATAAAAGGAATGCATACATTGACTAGCACAAGTGTTTATTTGTGGTTTACAAAGAATTCAAGTGAGTTTTTCCTTGCACTAAATGTGCTGTAAATGAAGAACGATGGCAATTAGAAGCTTCATTTAAATGCTAGCTTATTCCTGTAATTGTAATTTTTAAACAGGGGGTCCACTCAATAACCAAATACTGATTCTCAGTGGAGCCCTGTGAGTAAAGAAGAAGAGTACAAAAGACAAATACAACTACAGATACAACACCAAAAATAAACATGCGCACACACAAAGCCAATACAAAGAAATAATAAAATAATTTTTTTTGAAATAGGAAGAGTAGTAGCCTCCACAACAGTTGATTGTAGATCACCTAGATGGTGAGTGCTTTGTTTGGTGCCAATTTATTGCCAAAACCGCTTTGATATGTGCAGCAACTGGCGAGAAGAATGCATGAACTCAAATGGAATGCATACAGATGGACGGCTCTCAGACCCTGTAGTAATGCCTTCACTTTACTCAGGCAGCACTATACCACAGAGCTTTTAAGCTACTAAATTATGCAGTTTTACATAACTATTACATAAATAAATATTAATTCTATTTCAATTGTTCAAAATTGAATGTATTACGAAGTTAGCTGTACAGTACAGTAAATTGTGGGTGAAAGTTACTATAGTACATTTAGTCATTTACCCTGAGCTGATAACTAAAACTCTGAAAGTTAGGATGATAGCTAGCACAGCACGTAACTCTAATCATATGGTTGTCACTGTCACACACCATCCTACTGTTTTGCACTTTGATAGTGTTGTACATTACAGCAGCAATGATAACTTACTTACTATATGCATTAAGGTAACTATTAGTGTGTTCACCTCATGTTGAACTAATACGTATACACAAAATACAGCAAGTAGAATTTTTCTCAACACTTCAGCCAATTGAAGCACAGGCAGGCATGGTTTGGCTCTATAGGAAAGGTCTTTTATGATTGAATTCTTAAAGAAGCCACCCTGTGGTGCTGATAGGATGTTCATTCATGGGCTAGGGTGATGAATACTGTACACATGTATAGTTGTTTTGGGCAAGCTCAGGTGGGCCTATAGGATACTTCAAGCAGCTTTCACTATTTTTTTAGGTGAAGTTAGTAATTCACTATCATCTACGTATGTAACACTTTCCCCACAATACATTGCACATCCCTATAGTGGATAGCTTCACAAATAAACAGTGTCCATCTACTTTTAGGCCAGTATACTATTGCAATCTGCTGGGAAATAAAAAGAAGAATTCACTAACATTGCAATTTTCTGTAAATTCCTTAATAACTTCCATTACACCAGGAACACATCAAATCCTCTAGTCAAAAATTGTCCATAGGATTCAATGTGCTCCTAGTTACACATATTACCTGCCAAAAGATTTATGAAGCAATTTAAATGGCAGAACTGTTTTCAAAAATGGTACTGATATGAGTAGCCAGAACAAGTAAGTTGTGAGGCTTTGGAATATCCCATACAATCAGGAATGTGTGGCAAACATGATGTTAACATGAATAAGTGGTTGTTTCAATACACACAATTGGATAGGGTTACATGAAAGCTCATCTCTTTCTTTGATAGTATATATACTGATCATGACTTTTGTAGGTGTTGACTATATACACTGTAGACCATTGAGTAAGGTATATATGGACTACAACCCACTATGTATACTATACTAACACAATATTATGAATGTTCACATCCTTTCAACTAAACAAGGATGTTGATGTATGTTTGTTAGCAGCACACAGTTAGTTAATGTTACATCAGTCACCACATTGTTTGTGCTGCAAATTATTGTTTTCCAATTTACTTAGAGATTGGCTGTTAATTATTATGTGCATATGTAGTCTTTATAGAGGCTTGAGTTTATAGCCTTGCGAACTTTTTGTAAATATCTTCTGGTCCATTCATCTCAGCTATATACATATATATCCAGTTATCTTACCTTTCTATATAATCATTTACCGTCCTGTCTATTTTCAATCATATTAATTTCATTACTTTATTATCAATATTATAGTTTTGAGTTACTTGCTGAACTGCAATTAACAGGTTGTAAACTTATCCACAACTTATAAATGTACTCACATTATGTATCCAGTGTTGTTTTTATATATTTTAAACTCTAAATTTGTTGTGCCTAGAATAGTCTTCTTAAGTATTTTGATAAAACACTACATTCCACAATAAAAGCTACATATCTGAATTGTGTGACAGTACATGTATACAACTTCTGCTTTTAGAACTCTGATTCCACCAATAAAACTTCACGATCCTTTATCAAGTTAAAGAGTTGAGCAGTTATTGTGCTTGAGGTGGTGATGATGCAATAAAACTAAAACTTGAAGTATGTCAATCAGACTTCAAAATTACAAGACATTAGTACACAAAAAAAAATTGGAATTTTCAACTAGAGTAGGGACCATAGCACATCAATAAAAAGTACTGAAACAAGCTGGAGTAGTGCACGATATTAAATCACAGTAAAACAATAAGAAATGTTATATCTCTACTGTGCATTTTTATTATGGTATCTTGAGCACAGTAGGGATATAACACTTCTCATTGTTTTACTGTGATTTAATATCGTGCACTACTCCAGCTTGTTTCAGTACTTTTATCGATGTGCTATGGTCCCTACTCTAGTTGAAAATTCCAAATTTTTCTGTGTACTTGTTTGTTAACTTTTTTTTGTAAATATTATCCCATCCAAAACAGCTTATAGCTGTAAAAAAAGTGCGCATCCAGAGTTAACTGTGACAAAAAGTGATGATGTCATAGTGCGGCCATGTGTGAGATATGCAAGTTGTAAATATTAATCAGATATTACAATATTATTGTTTAAAGTATTAATGAGAATTATGTGATGCTTTAAGTCTGTGCGCATCTTCATAAATGCCACTCAAATTTGATTCTCAAGAAAGCAAAGTGTATAGATTCTCTGATAGCAATAAATAGTTTGAGTTTGGCAGCCTTTCCTGTATATGGCAATGCTATGAACAAAGAAAAGGCGGCCAAACTCAAAACTATTTACTGTGATTTATTATATAAATATATATCGTGCACTACTCCAGCTTGTTTCAGTACTTTTTATCGATGGTCCCTACTCTAGTTGAATATTCCATTTTTCTGTGTAGCTAGCTACTTGTAATACGTTACTATAATATATGCACCTTTGAAAAAACCATCTTGTCACCTGTCACTTGTTAGAAGTCGTTTCCATGCTATACTTAAAAACCCACAATCGATTATAACAATACTCTCATTAAAGTGCAATTGACATGTATTGCTGCTGTGAGTGATAGTGAGACTCACAATGAAAGACTATTAAATTCTGAAAGGTAGTATAATATTTATTGTATTTGTACTCTCTAGTTAGATAGTTTTAATAATTGCACACTTACTGAGGCAGGCTATTTTATAAACTGTTTCGCTGTCAAAGGGGTTTCCTGATTCCAGAAACCCCCTCTCTTTACGCCCTTCTGTAAGAACAGAGGTATTACATGGAATAGAGTTCACTCAGCATTTGTTAATGCTGGGGAGACTAACTTGCTGAAGAAATAAGGCTAACATATATTCCAGTGGCGTAGCTACCATTGAGGCAACCGAGGCAGCTAAAAATGCTCAACAATTCATGTTGAGTAGGCCTGAGTTTTGGCACCCCAAAGTTTCTACTCAAACATTACTATGCAGCATTGCTGTACCACACATAATAGAATCTATGGCTGTAGTACTAAGCAAGCCGGGGCCCATGGTGATACAGCCCTGGACCACTTTTCAGCTATATGCTGAAAAAGATTGAGATACTCCAATAGAGCAGTCATCGTAATATACTCTAATTAAGCATTCACTGTAAATTATAGTGCTGTGCAATTGCTCCGCTTGGTCTAAATCATTTAATTGTCTTTAAATTACTTTTCAAAACTGTTCCAATGAATCAACTACATGGCATTGCATTGAGCCGATTGATCATGTATATCATGGAATAGCCTCCACATGCCATTTCAAAGCATATATTTTTGAAACTTTTCTTGAGGGAGCATGCCCCCAGACTCCCTAGCTTGACATACTTAGCACATGAAGTTGAGTATTTCATGAAAGAGGGACTTACATATCACATCAGATCAATAAAAAGTATAGTGTGCATGACTATGACCTCTGTTGCAGTCCATGGATGGCTTGACCACTCAAAATATCTCCTCTAAAAGAATTTGTCTGGTAAAGAGTGGAACACTAATTAGGTAAAGATTGTAGTTTATTTGTATTTTTTCCTTGCCATGCCCACATTGGTTCCATTCGTGGTCCTATTTGTGGTCACATGTTACCCGAGGACTCACATGCTTATACTGTTGTTTGTTGTACATATTTTCATCATTCATGATAGTTTCTCTCTGGCCAGAGTAAGTCAATTTTTTTGGGGTTGAATACAATTAAACTAGTCTAATAATTGAAGCTTGGTATACTGTAGCATTAACTAAGCTGGAAGCTACTTATGAAAATGGCATGTAGAAAAATGCTCAGAGTCTTCTAAAACAGTTTCTTCCATCCAACCAGAGAATCAACCTGCAAATGCTGGTGTGTGTGTGTAGTCATACATGGATGCAGCTATGCCTGAAAAATAGGGCATGTGGGCACCTATATATAGCTACATTTTCAAAATTATCATGATTCTCAACTTTTTATGGCATTCAGTGTGGCCATGCAATTTTTAGTCTACATTAGCCATTAAAGTGCAATTCGCTTTTTAATAGAATGCAAATAATCCATTCTGGCACTGAGATATGATCTGTCATGTGATAGGATGCAGTTTGTGCCCATGCACATGTCCTGTTATCGCAGGTCTGGTCACATAATTACACCTTGTAAAGAGTATCCATGTAGAGTGAATGGAGCATACAACAATTCCTTGAAGCTGAAGCTGAAGCTGATCAAAGAGTACCTGATATAACACCATTACAAATTGCACAGCTGCTCATCAATTTCAAACTAATGGCAGATATCACTTCTTCATCATTGGCATACAAACAATTACAAGTAGTGCAAAGAAAAAAAGACAAAAGATTGTTTTTGGTACCTCACCTTTGTTGGTTCATCGCTTGCTCTACACAGTTAATTGTATATAAGTATCACACAGTATGGTAGTACTGTATATTAGGGATCATGGAGATTTGGGTTTTCCTTGTTCCATGCAATTTTCTACTGCCTGCCTGCCTGCCTGCCTGCCTGCCTGCCTGCCTACCTGCCTGCCTGCCTGCCTGCCTGCCTGCCTGCCTGCCTGCCTGCCTGCCTGCAGGCAAGCGTAACTTGATAACGGCTAAGGTTATGGGCTCAAATTTTTCACTGTTTAACGTAGCTTCGTCCCGAGACGTGTCTTTTGGTACGTACAATGCATGCATCATGGACTCACCTTTGTCCTCATTTGTGTCCCATTTCTTTTTGCTGACAGCCAATTCGCGGTAGTGCGATGCATGGCTTCCCTACAGTGCATTTGTAAACGCATAGATATTATATACTACGTATGGGTACGTAATATATACTACTGAGGATTTCATGTCCGTTTGAGAAATTCCGTACTGCGATCGCGTATTGCGTAAAGAATAATTTTAGGCAGTAATTGATAGCTAGTTGAGGGCGCGAGAATCGTCGTATTTTTGTGGTGACTGGATTGTAGAGGCACTTCTACTGTTTTTTGTCTGTAGCGCTATGTAACGGGCTGAGCATAGCTGAAAGCGAAGCGTAATGACCACTGCACTTTCAAAGTAGTTTTTGATAGCTGGGGCGCACGTTCAGATGAAAACATTAATTCTGGCGCCATCCTTTCTTTTGATGCAGTATGTGTGGGTTCACCAGTCACAAAAAAGTAAACAAACAAGTTCAAGGAAAAATTCTAGAAATTTTAAGTTTGATTAGGGATCATAAAAAAAGTAGGGAAACAAGGAAGGTCACCTACACCTGCAGATATACTAGTGAACATTTAATCCCTAATTCAGTCTTGGTCTTGGGTATAGAGATTAAATGTTTACTAGTATATCTGCAGGTGTAGGCGACCTCCCTTGTTTCCCTACATTTTTTTCTATGATCCCTAATCAAACATAAAATTTCTAATTTTTCCTTAAACTTGTATAATATGTATGTAGCTATATTGACCGGATTTTGTCACATTTTACGAGTAGAATATTTATAATTAAAATAAGGAATTACAAACTTCTGCTCACCTTTACAAGATTAGTAGTCAGTACCCTGAATTGCAAGAAATTCTGTGAAATATTTTAACAGGTGCATAAGTGCTTAAGTGTACGTGGTGACACATAAGTATAGAAATTTCTATGTATTTCATGTGTGACATTAAGACAGATTTTTGAAAATCTAGTCACAATTATACACTTTAAAATCATAACAGTTAAAAAGCTGAAAAGAAACCTGTCTGTTCATCTACACTCCTTTAGAGTCTCACCAACCAATGCATGTACTGAAGCAGGCTTTATGAAGCACTCATCATAGGTTGTGATAAACACATATGCCATACGTGCGTGCCTTTATAAGTGAGACAATTCGACCAAAATAATTACAACTTTTTATATCATGAACTCTTGGTTCTACTGATCATGATTGTGTTGATGATTGAAACATGATCATTATATACAAGCTGCAAGGATAAGATTCAATTAATTCCTGCTTTTTTGTCACTGTGCTTTGCAGCATTATTTTTTAATTCACTCTGTACTTTTCATTGAACCCTGTAGGCCAATAAAATTTAATTAACAGAGTCTCACATAGATGCTAATAAAAAATCCTAGACACAAAAAGCATAATAGACTGGCATGTATATATGCCAGTACATTAGGTGGATGTCTAGATAGAGTTTATAAATGATTATACGTATAGGAAGTGAAGACAACTGGATATATATATATATATGTGTGTGTGTGTAGCTGGGATGGACAGACCAAGAGACATTTACAAAAAATATATAAAGTTCTCAAGACTGTAGCCTTAACCTCTATAAAGATTACAACAGCCATAATTATTGGTTGTCTCTAAGTTAACTGCATGGAAAGCAGGAAAAATGGTGTGGTGACTGATGCAACATTAACTAACTGTTTACTACTAACAAACATACATCAACATCCTTGTTTAGTTCAGAGGATGTGAACACCCATAAATATTGTGTTAGCAGTATACATATGGTGTGTTGTAGTCCATATACACTTTACTCAATAGTCTACAGTGTATTATAGTCAACTCCCACAAAAGTCATGATCAGGACTATTAAAGAATGAGGTGAGCATTCATGTGTTTCTGTCCAATGGTTTGTATTGAAACAACCACTTATCCTCATGTTCCATACATTCCCACCCAAATTTGCCTATTCTAATTGTATGGGATATTTCAAAAGCCTCACAACTCAGCTACTCGTGTCAGAAATATTTTTGTTCTGTCGCATTCAGTTACTTCATAAATCTTTTTCGACAAGTGATACATTTAACTAGGAGTACATTGAATCCTGTAGACAATTCTTGAATAGAAGATTTGATGTGTTCCTGGTGTAACAAAATTATTAAGAAATTTATGGACTATTGTAATGTTAATAAATTTCCTCTTATATTTCCCTGCAGATTGCAATAGTATAGTAAGGGTTAATTTATCAACTTTCAATTAAGGAATCATCCTGTCTATCTTCAATCATGTTGAATATTAGTTTGGACTACCTGCTGAACTGCAATTAATAGGTTATAAACTTATCCACAGCTTATAAATGTGTTCAAATTATGTATCCAGTGTTGTTTTATATATGATTTGAACTCTAAATTTGCTGTGCCTAGAATTGTCTTCTCAGGATAAAATATACTACATTGCACAACAAAAAACTATCTGAGTTGCATGTATATACAACTTCTGCTTTTAGAACTCTGATTCCACCAATCAAACTTCATGATCCTTTATCAAGTTGAAGTGTTGAGCAATTATTGTGCTTGAGGTGGTGATGATACAATAAAACTAAAAAGTATGTCAATCACAACAGCAGTAACCACTTTAAAATTATGAATAGCAAATTAAGATTTTTATGCATTGCTATCACACTGGAACTATGTATTATAGAGGAAAGTAACCTTGGGCCTGCAAATCAGTGTGAAATGTTCTGTAGTTGGCCAACTACAAAAATGGGACATAAAAGTTTATGGTTCTGTACTGTGAAAGTTTACTACTGTTAACACTGAAGAACAGATGTAGAATCATTCCATTTGTTGTGATATGCAAACCTTGAATGGTGTGGCATATAAGTGTACTGGCTTGAAAAATCAAAATATAGCAAGCATTATGATATGAAGTCCTTACGTATAACATGGCTGTTAATACATACGTATGGCATCTGAAAGATGTATGGGTTCTGATAGTATAAATAGTTGTATCAATTCAAACATCAGTTGTCCTGAAAATTATCATTCACATCTGCTACTGTGGTATCCACTGTTGTTATGCTGACAGCCAGCATTGTAAGTGTTTTTCTACTGTCTGTGGTCTTCATGAAGGCTGAGGAAATAACCAATGAAATCTATTCTCAAAAAGTTGCTCTACCTGGTTCACAGACAGGATATGATCAGGTAGAATGTTGCTGTGTAATTAGAGATCGCTCTTTTCACTCATTTGATAGTGCAGTCCGTAGTCTTACTAATAATATGACGATCAAAATTATTGGATCAAATGTTGTGTTGAATTCAAAAATTACTGTAGAAAATCTTAAGAATATTGCAATAATTGGACGCAGAAATTCCACTATAAGCTGTGGTACTGGAGCAATAAACTTCATCTCCTGCAACAATGTTACTATTAAAAGCGTTGACTGGGAGAGGTGTGGGTCGGCTAGCAATGGATCATCATATCCAGGAATAAGATTTTATAAATCATCCAACCTTATCATTCAAAGTTGCTCCTTTAATTCCTCAACAGGACAAGCTGTAGTATTCTCAAAAGTGTCAGGAAATATACACATCAACAATTCTGTGTTTACACATAATAATCAACATAGAGGTCATGGTGCAGCAGTGCAGTATGCACCTGATGGTTCAACTTGTACCCAAACAAAGTTGGTGATTAACAGCTGTAATTTCTCTTACAATGGGGTTGCCAAGAGTGTTATCTTTATTGATGGTTCAGGAAATAGACAGCTACAAGTTTCATACTTGCAAAATTCATTATTTGTTAGCAATGAAGGAGTACCTATTTATCTTTCACAACATAAACTACATATTAAAGGTGATGTGGTTTTCAGGCAAAACACAGTGGTTGCTGGTGGAGGAATTTTTAGCAGCAGATCAATTGTTGAATTTAAAGACAGCTCTAATGTCACATTCTACAATAATTCAGCAAATACTAGCGGTGGAGCAATCTTTCTTAATAATTCTACATTATACTTTGGAGAAATTTCAGTTGTAAATTTTGTAAACAATATTGCTACTTCATATGGTGGTGCAGTGTTTTCCATAAGTAAGTCTGCAACATTATTTGATGGAAACACAGTGGTAATATTTCAAAGCAATGCAGTAAGCAGAAGTGGTGGAGCTCTGTGTTTTGAAAATTCCAACATGTTATTTGCTGTAAACTCAACAGTGACCTTTAACAATAACACTGCTACATTTGGAGGAGGAGCAGTTTTCTCTAGAAGATATTCAGAAATATTATTTGATGGAAACACAACTGTGTCTTTTATAGATAATGATGCTAGTGAAGGAGGAGCTGTTGAGTCTTATAATAACTGTAGGATCACATTTAAAGGAAACTCAAACGTGACATTTAGTCGTAACAGCGCTACTTATGGAGGGGCAGTATACTATGTAAGTTATTCAGAGATATTATTCGATGGAAACACAACAGTGGAATATAAAGGGAATCATGCTGATAAAAATGGAGGAGCGCTTAATTGTTTTGAAAATTGCAGCATAACATTTGATGGAAACTCAAAAGTGACATTTAGTGACAATGAAGCAAGATTTGGAGGAGCAGTGTGCTCCAGAAGTCAATCTGAAATATTATTTGATGGAAACAAATCAATGACATATAAAATTAATGAAGCCGGTGTAACTGGAGGTGCCATTTATTCACAGGAGAGATGTATCAACATCTTTAATGATAATGCAGCAGTAGCATTTGTTGACAATTTTACCTCTAATGGAGGAGCTGTATACTTAGAAACAAATTCTGGTATATCATTTGATGGCAACTCAGAAGTGACATTTAGTGACAATGAAGCTAAATATGGTGGAGCAGTGCACTCCAGAACACATTCTCACATATCATTTGATGGAAACACATCGGTGACATATAACGCAAACAAAGCCAGCATGAGTGGAGCAGCTGTTTATTCTCATAAGAGGTGTATCATTATGTTTGATGGTAATTCAACTGTAGAATTTATTGGTAACAGTGCTACTGTGAATGGAGGAGCTGTGTACTCAACAACATATTCTGATGTGTCGTTTGATGGAAACTCTAAAGTGACATTTAGCAACAATGAAGCAAGATTTGGAGGGGCAGTGTACTCTAGAAGTTACTCAGTGATATTATTTGATGCAAACACAACAGTTATATATAAAGGTAATCGTGCTGATAAAAATGGAGGAGCTCTTTATTCTTATGTGAACTGCAGCATCACATTTGATGAAAACTCAAAAGTGACATTTAGTGACAATGAAGCTCTATATGGGGGGGCAGTGTACTCCAGAAATCATTCAAAAATGTTAGTTGATGGAATAACAACAGTGAAATACAATGGTAATTATGCTGGTAAAAATGGGGGAGCTATTGGGTCTCATGTAAACTGCAGTATTACATTTGATGGACACTCGAATGTGACATTTAGTGACAATGGAGCTAAGCATGGTGGAGCAATGTACTTCAGAAGCTATTCTCAAGTATCATTTCATGGAAGCACTACAGTAATATATACAGGTAACGATGCCAGTAATAATGGAGGAGCACTTCGTTCTTATGGGAATTGCAACATCACATTTGATGGGAACTCAAAAGTGACATTTAGTGACAATGAAGCTAAATTTGGTGGAGCAGTGAACTCTGGGTATTATTCCCAAATATCATTTGACGGAAACACTTCAGTGACATATCAATTTAACAAAGCCAGCATAAGTGGAGCAGGCATTCATTCTCATTTGAGATGCAGCATCTTAGCTGTTCAAAACTCGGTAGTGACATTTATTGACAATAGAGCTAAAGATGGAGGAGCAGTGTTCTCTACAAGTTATTCCCAAATATCATTTGATGAAAACACAACAGTGAACTACAAAGGTAATAATGCCATTGATAATGGGGGAGCTATTAATTTTTTTGGGAACTGTAACATCACATTTGATGGAAATTCAAAAGTGAAATTTAGTGACAATCAAGCAGGAGTTGGAGGAGTTATGTACTCTGAGAGTTATTCTCACATATCATTTAATGGAAACACATCAGTGACATATGATGCCAACAAAGCCAGCATAAGTGGAGCAGCCATTTATTCTCATAAGAGGTGTATCATCGTGTTTGATAATAATTCAAAAGTGGAATTTATTGGTAACAGTGCTACTGTGAATGGAGGAGCTGTGTACTCAACAACATATTCTGATGTGTCGTTTGATGGAAACTCCACAGTGACATTTAGCAACAATGAAGCAAGATATGGAGGAGCAGTGTATTCTAGAAGTTATTCAGAAGTATTGTTTCATGGAAACACATCAGTGACATATAAAATTAACAAAGCCGGTGTTAGTGGAGGTGCTATATATTCACAGGAGAGATGTATCAACATCTTTAATGATAATGCAGCAGTAGCATTTGTTGACAATTATGCCACTAATGGAGGAGCTGTATACTTAGAAACAAATTCTGGTATATCATTTGATGGCAACTCAGAAGTGACATTTAGTGACAATGAAGCTAAATATGGTGGAGTGGTGTACTCCAAAAGACATTCTAACATATCATTTGATGGAAACACATCGGTGACATATGATGCTAACAAAGCCAACATAAGTGGAGCAGCCATTTATTCTGATGAGAGATGTATCATCATGTTTGATGATAATTCAACTGTGACATTTATTGATAACCACGCGACTGATGGTGGAGCAGTATACTCAACAACATATTCTAATGTGTCATTTGATGGTAACTCAAAAGTGACATTTAGTAACAATGAAGCTAGTTTACATGGAGGTGCTGCTTATATACATCAAACAAGTAATATGGTATTTGTTGAAAACTCATCAGTAACATATGTTAACAATGTTGCAGTTACAGGTGGTGCAATGTATTGCAAAGAGCATTCATGGATATTATTTGAAGGAAATGCCAAAGTAAATTTTAGAAGTAATACAGCGACAAATGGTGGAGCTGTTAATATCCAAAAGTCTAACATAAAATTTGCAAAGAGGTCATCCACAAGATTTAATCATAATTTGGCTGATAAGAATGGTGGAGCAATATACTTTGGTAATAACTTTACTATGACATTTGAAAGTGAATCTGATGTTATGTTTAATCAGAACAATGCTACTGTTTATGGTGGTGCCATTTATGGTGAACTTAAGCAAATTAATCAGAGCAGTATCTTATCTAATACCACAAGGGTCGAGTTTAGCAGCAATACTGCTCTTGTGGGTGATGATGTTTATATGCACATACAAGCATCATGTGATGAAATTTGTTTGAATAGCAGCATTGTGGGGTTAGACGTGACACACAATAATCCTCCCCGTCATCTAGTTCTGTATAACCCAGCTACCTGTATCAATACTACCAATACAATAAATAATTGTGACACTTACTTTGTGGATAATATAATGCTTGGCCAAAACATCAAAATCAATGCCTGTGTACTAAGCTTTCATGACCGACCTGCTGTTGGAGTGGACTTTGTGGTAAGTGGTGAAAATCATGATCATAATCTTGATGGGACAAAATATGTGTCAATAGCTTGTAATTTATTTGAAGGGATCAGTGTAACAGGCAAGGAGATTTCTGACACTACCAATTTCTCAATCATGATTGCATCATATACAAATAGTGATTTAGAAATTTCTGTCCAGCTTATAGCAGAATTATCACCATGTCACCTTGGTTACCACTATGATAATACTACTCAAAAGTGTGTATGCTATGATGGCAGTGACATTGTGTCTTGTTCTGGTAGCACATCAACCATCAAAAGAGGTCACTGGTTTGGTGTAGTTGATGGCAAATCAACAGTGACAGTTTGTCCTAACAATTATTGCAATTTTACTTGTTGTGAAACTACTAATGGATTTTATCAGCTCTCACCTGTGAGAATGAATCAGTGTAGTTCACACCGATCTGGTACTGCTTGTGGTAGTTGTGAGGAAGGATATACTCTCTCATTTGATTCTGTAGAATGTGTTAGCATTGGCAAGTGTACAAATGGACAGACAATACTGGTTATCATATTGTCAGTGATATACTGGATAGTTCTGGTTATAGCAGTGTTTATTATGACATACTATCATGTTGAGATTGGTTACTTGTATGTTATTACATACTATTACAGTATGCTGGAAATTTTACTGGATCAACATTTGTATGCATCACAAACACTGTATACTGCTGTTAGCATTATGTCTAGCATTGCTAAAGTGTCTCCACAATTTCTAGGAGAGTTCTGCTTGGTAAAATCTATGACTGGAATTGACCAAGAGTTCATTCATTATGTACATCCACTAGCTGTTATCATCATTGTAGGAATAATATGCCGGTCAGCAAGAATGTCTTACAAGTTGTCAGCATTTCTAAGTAGAGGAATTATTCGTGTAATATGTTTTCTTCTGCTATTATCGTACACTTCTGTGGCCACAACTTCATTACTGTTGTTGAGATCACTGACATTTAATAATGTGGATAAGGTTTACACATACCTGTCACCTGACATAGAGTATTTTCATGGTCGTCATCTACCATATGTTATTGTAGCAGCATTATTTACGCTAATGATTGTCGTTGGTCTACCACTTCTACTTCTACTTGAACCATTCCTTAATCACAAGATCAACTTCACTAGGTTCAAACCATTGCTTGACCAGTTTCAAGGATGTTACAGAGACAAGTACAGAAGTTTTGCTGCTTACTACATGATTTGTCGAATGGGGATAATTTTACTACTCACAATTAATTCATCCAATGACAACACTTCACAAGTTTTGTTACTCATAGCAAACATACTAGTAGCTTTGATACACATAATAGCCAAACCTTATGGAGGTAAAATTCTTAATATCTTTGATGGAGTTGTTTTACAAATAATGTTGTTCATTTCAGTAATATCAATGTACGACAGTTTTGGTTCAGGAGTGTTGTCGGCAATTATCATTCTTTTTGTGATCTTACCATTAATAGCATTTGTTACAATGGAACTGATCATATATAAAGAGATCATTAAGAAAATTGTCACATACTGCAAACCCAAACCTAATACAACCATTGAAGTACCTGTGAGGGATACTGGTATTACTATGTATATTGACGATAATGTAAGGAAGAATGCTACCGTAGTTGATATGTAAGTGTTGTTTTCCACTGTGCATTTGTATAAATTACAAATCAAATAAAGTGGTTGTGAAATTATATAACTACATTCATATCCCAGTGCGTGGGAGAGTCAAACCGCCGCGCTAGGTGATAACTAACTTACTATCATTGGGTGATAACTAACTTATCATCCAGTGCATGGGTTTTCAATTAGTGTGTGGGGGCAAGCTTCGAAACCAGCCATGTTACATGAGTAGGGAATCTGAGGCAGACCGGTAAGATTGATACTTTAGAGTGGCCGTGATGTATGTAAATTAATTAGAATACAGGCACTAAAATCAGCTTAATGGTGGCTTTTTGGCTATGATTCTCACTGGGATATAAACTAGTTAGCTATATCCCAGTACACTTGGGCAATATCTTAATATCACCCTCATACTGGGATATAACTATAATGTATGTGTATTTGTGTATCATGTATTCTTAAGTCTGGACTTTTGGGTTTGTGTTAATGACCTTCTTTAAGTTTTATATATATTTGCCAAATTCTGTTGTAACTATTTGTAAAAGTACATTTAATTTTGTGCCTTAAAAAGTTGCATAAAATGCTGTTTTCTAACAGCATTCGACTAAAATACACATACAAGTGTCTTTCATCCATTCATTTGATTCAACATAAATGACATAGTTTAAAAGTAAAGATGCATGTAATAATATTAATACGCTGCAAATATTAATGCTCTACCAACAACAACGTCAATAAAAATGAATTCAGATATCAAGATATAGTCTCCAAATATGTAACTATTAATACTGTACAATGTAAATCTTGCACATAGAAAATTTATGTGGTGTAGTTTTTGTAGGGGATGCAGTGATTATGCTGGAATAATAGATGTGTGCAGGATTCAACATTTAAGCTGGCATTTAATACTATATAAGAAAATATTCAATTTGCACAATTCCATTTAAAAATTGAAATACGTTTTCTATTAATAAAGCAGTCAGTAACTCTAATAGAACAGTCACGCTTATATGACTTTAGTAAAGAATGATAGGGTACGGTTGTGAGATGAAGTATTCTAACATAGCAACCAGTTAGAAAGAGAAGAAGACCATGAGATCAAATACAACAACAAACTAACATTATATTGACTACAAATGGTGCCATAATTTTGGGAACAATGGCATATCTCATAAGTGATTTTTAACACTGCTGAAAAGTGTTATAATAATAGCCTTATGCCTAGTTATTTATTTTGTCTTCCGCTGTAAATGTATTACTGAATAGCTATTAGTGCATCGAGTGAGTGGGCGGCTGGGGACGAGACTAGTAAAACGACAAGTTCAGCAAAAAATCAAAGCCATACACAACTGACATGCTTGTCTAGCCTTATTGACACATTGTTTGTAACTTGACTACTCCAAAAGTGTGAGATAGAAGCCAGTTAAATCCCACCTACACTCATAGGATATCTAGTTATCAACACCATGGCCTTGGCTTCGCCTAGGCCTCGGGTTGATAACTATGATATCCTACTCATGGTGGGATTTAACTGTAACATAACTTGCATTTTAGCTATGTACAGTATTTGATAGTGTTACTTTCAATGTACAAATGTTATCACATATTAAATAACTATAGCTAGCTATTCACATGTATTCTATGATAACTTATAATATCATATTGTATTGATCTACAGATTTAACCAAAACTCTAACAACGATAACAATGATAACGGTGGTGATGATTTTACTCACTATCGTGAGTCCTTTTTAGAAGTAATGAATGAAATTGAAGACTGATTTTCTAATCTGAATTGTACCTGTTTCTAATTTTGACTATTGAGTGTCACTCATACAATTTAGTGCATGAAATCACATCATGTATTATACTATACACTACACACAAGAATTCATTATACATATCACATCACTCTCCAGTAAATTATACGTTATCAGGGCACATGTTAACATGCTTAATTGATGTTTATAGGTGTTTTAATTGGTGTCATCTGTGGAAGCAGCCCACCCATCTGTAGCATCAATGGGTACCTGGTGCTTACTGGGGAAGAAAATTCCCAATTGTCCTAGCTTGTCTCACTTAGTGGTGTTGGGGTTGTTGTGGAACTTCAGGTTCCATGACCTCTCTTCGTGAGCCCTTTCCAGTCCTCCTGTGGGTTACTAGCACTACCCCTGAAGGATTTGCCTGCACCATACTCAAGTGCTTGAGTTGTGCACAGGGCTGGGCAGCGGTATCCATGTTTCACACAGCTGCCATAGCCTTTGCTTTTTTGTGCATGTGTGTGCAGACGTACGTATAGTACAGGTGTATGTGATAGCATTCATGTGCATGTATCGTATGTATAGACTGTATCTGTTTTAAACAAGTTCAGTGAAAAGTATTTAAGTACAAACAATGTTGTTTGTGTATGTACTTGTATGACTGAAGTCTTGTCCCTGGGTTGGTTGTTAGTAGGCGTGAATTCCTCAATGAATTTTTTTGCAGTGAATTTGGTTTGCTAAGAATAGTTACAGCTGGTTCAGAATTATGTAACCATACGCCATTATTCTCAGAATAACTATGTAACCTTATACATTCCTACATTCCATTGTTTTCCTGTATTTGATGACATTCACAAAGAAAATTAGAATTGTTTGGTGTGCTTATTGTATTAGGGCTTAATTACTAGAAATAGTCAAGTACTCAACTACTGTGTGCAAATGTCGTACTCATGTACCCACTGAGAATTTTTGGTGTTCGGGTAGTAAACGTTTGTGACTCAGGTGCTCAAAGGATCACATGAGCTGTGTTTTCAGAGTATGTACTGAACTGGCAGCCTATAACTTAGTTTGTTATGCTTTATTTGTTAGAAATGTTAGCGTGACTATTTTACACATGTCCGTAGCTAGGTATGCATATAATGTGTATGTAGTATCAGGAGTGGTACCTCACGACACTCCTAACAGTATTCATATCCACCTGGTTGTTAACAGGGAAAGTACTCGAGTACTGTTTAAATCTTCATGGTTGTTTCATTACATCTTTGTAAGTTAATGCCAAAAGAGATATGTTATTACAACTCAGCACATTAGACAGGGCCTTTCTTTCATATGAGTGTGTACATCATACTAACAAAAATACAGTAGCAACAGTTCCTACAGGGGTGTAAGTCATGCCCTTTAGTATTAATATAGATATCTTCATGGTATTTGTATGAATCTCAATAGTTAAAACTTGGTTTTGCCAACGAATCCAGGGGCTCTTACAAAACAAACTATAGAGATAACTTGAAGCTTATGTGAAGCACTATCTGGTTCTCCTTGTCGTTTGTTCATTTTGTATGGTGACTATATGAGACTCATGTGAAGGAAATGCAACACACCTCACACTTCTTAGTTATTATATTGTTGCATTGCGTAGTGACTTGAATAGATCAATTGACAACGATACGATAGGAGAAGACAGGAAGAGTGTACTGAAGTCATTTCGGATGGTAAGCCATACTAAATGATAGCACCATTATTTGATCATGAGAGTGTCCCATCTTCTTCTCTATGTAGTTGTACGTACTCACATGGGATTGCTGTCTAACGGATCCACACTTCGTCCGTACATGCTCAGAGTTCTACATCACTCTGGCTGTCTGGTTGATGATGCAACTACAAAAGGAAGACCAGCAATCATCATCAGCAAACGTATGGAGCCATTAAAATTTTGTTTTCTTGCTGTACACTGCCGTCTTGTTATTTGTAGCCTGAAGCTAAACACGTTATGGCTTGTATTCCAGAATACAGTATAAAGGATATGGTTGGATGGTTTAGGTTTGTTGCAGGGAATCATCCACGCCTACTTTCTGGCCTGGAGGTAAACGTTGTAACTTTCACAGTTGTCATGTAAATACTTGCTGCTTGCTTGGAATTGTTTGTATTTTAGTAATTGTGTAGAATTATAAATACATGTGATGTAAATACTTGTGTACTACATAGCTGACACCTTTTGTCGACTGCTGTGTGACACTGTTACAAAGACAAGACATCTTGACAGGACCAGTAGCTCAGAGCAAGGTTGTGTCAGTTCTTCTTTCCTTTACGGAGGGCAGCAATCAAGCCAGTAACAAGTGAGACACCACAACACATACATACTTAACACAAGTGTTGGTAGCATGTAAGATACATGGTGTAATGACCCTGAGGGGTTCCATGACATGTGATGCACATGTAGAATCATGTGCATGTCACATGTAGGATAGCAAGTACATACAGTCATGTCACTGGGGGGTTATGCATGTTAAGTAAACAAGAGTCCTTAAGGCTATGCAGTATTGCAAAACAACTCTCTTCTCCAGTAAAGAAGATGCCTTGGTCCTATTATTGAATATACATTACCCATTGCCATTGGTACATAGTGTGATTAAGACTAATGAGGAAAGACTCAACTGCCCTTGATGTCGTACCCCACTGCCCATGTGTTCAATCACACGAAGTCATCTAGTGACATTAGTCAAAATTTCTTGGGCTAGGAAGTGCACAATATACCTGAAATCAGCCAATACATGGAGCTGTTGTTTATATCTATCCTTTGCAGTTTTCTAATTAGGTTTTCGTACATAGTCTTGTGAATTGGCATTCATTAATCATGCCGGTAAGATTTTTAAAGCAACGCTTCTAATTCATTTGATTTTAAGTATGTAATAAGTAAGAGTATAAGAATTAAGCACACATATTTGTGCCATCAGAGGATAAATGGAAGTGTGCAGCAGCTCACAATGAAAATCCCAGAGTAGAAGGATGATAAGCACTTCACTTTGAGCATTATCTGTGTTGATATTGAAGGAGCTTATAAGCGCCAAAGGCACAAAACTTTGGTGCTTATTATAAGCTCCTGGTGCTATACACAATTTCACAAGGGCCGAGAATGTGGACCAATGTCATGAGACGTTTGTCACGTGATTGGGTACATGGGTGGTTGGGGATAAGATTAAGTTGCATTCACTATGAACATCATATGATAAATACATACGAACATACATGTGTGTGTTGACATCATGCATGTTCAAACATTTAGAAGGTAGGTAAGTTCATAACACATCGATAATTTGTGACACCCTCTATAACATCTTGGTTGCATGCTACACATTTGGAGTTACACACTTTCCATTTTCTACATACTGTAAATTTCTTGCTGAGGTGTTCTCTTCTATACTGTAGTGTATGTCACACACATGGTAGGATTATGGTGTGTATGATGTAACTGGCATGTGTACTGTACACTGTAATGTTACATTGTGTAGCATGCATGGAAGGTTTATCCCAAGTGTTACAATGCACTTAGCACACATGTTATGTACATATGCATGCTCAATATATGTGCTTGTGGTTTATTCTTTTCTTGTTACCTTGTACTGGAGGGCATGTCACATCTCATGTTGTGATGTCAGTGTAGTATAGGATGTGTTATGTAGTGTGCATGCAAAGTACGTATGTAGTCTGTAGCATTGTGTGTGTAGAAACTTAATACAGTAATTTAATGAGTTGCCACTTTTCCTAAATGGCTGAGGTGCATGTAACTCACTTAAGGAGCAGGCAGGATAAGTAATAGTCATGATAGATGTGTGCAAGTGACCACAGAACATAACATACGTGGTACTTGTGTGTGAAACTGAATACCATACTTCTTACTTGGGTGTATTTATGTCATACATATTGAATACTATGAGGAAAAAAGTTACAGCAAATCCTTACATAGCAGTCACCTTATTAATAAGACCACCTTGTTGTTTAGACCTCCCAGGAGTCACTATAGTTCCTATATAGAATATAGCAAATAGGAGTTAAGTTTCAAATATGTATATACGTATGTATACTTGGTAGTGTTGTGTTTTATTGAGATAATTCAATGACATATATTGTGTGTAGATCAATATTGTCTGGATCTGGCTGGGGAAGGTGAGCAAGTCAACACGTGATACATGCTGTAAACATGTTTGTTGCTTTGGTCATAATCCATTCACAATCACTTCTTGTGTGTTTGCAGTCAATTGATTCCAGCTTCAATGGTGGGCAAAATGGACTGATTGTGTCCTCGTAATAGCCATTTGCTTGTTAGTGTATTTTAAGGTGTTTATGATGTATGGAGGCTGAGACCAGAAACTTTATTCCTAATATGGGAGGTTTATAGTGTATCCAGTCCCAGTTAAATATTATGGCATTGTGTGTCACCATCTGTTTTTAGATTGATGTTAGGGTTGACTACATAGAATGGAACCCCTAGCACAAGTCTGTAGACCCATGCGTGTACAAGTGTCCTGATAAGTGTTGTGGTTTTTGAGAGGAATTAATGCACAGTGTTGACAGATAAATTTATGTGTATTTTTGGAACCACTTCAAAAAATTAACGGTACCAAAAACCTGTTTGCATATGGACAGCATTAAACAGGTAATAAATAACACATTTGGGAAGTTTAATGTTGGCTGGCTTAGACATGTAGAGCAGGTCCCTGAACTCAGGATGTCTTGATGGTCCCAACAAGGAATAGGGGAAATCCACAATGCTGCATTAAGATGATGCAAGAAGTGATTACATAACACAGTGTAATATAATGATGCATTGTCAGCAAATTGTAATGGCTTCATCACACTCAATAGTTGGAGACGAGTTTCTACTGGAGGTAGTCTATAGTGACACCTGTTGGAGCTGTAACCACAGTGACTGCAGTATTGCCTTATTTGAGCTGTTGGGCCGTTTGCCACTGCTAACGCACATTCCAAAGCAACCTCTCGACTTTCTGTCTGCAAGATATTATCACCTTCATGTAATCTGTTCTGTGTAAAGGCAACCTTTATGCTGCAGTAAAATTGCGGCATGAGTTGAAAAGTTCTACATTGTGTGTACCACTTCTTATAGCAATGGGTCCATGTAAATGACTCGTACGTATGTTAGTATTGTGAGCACTGTTTAGTTGACAATGTCACTACCATATAAAGAACACCCTCAAAATGTAGACACCAGTACACTTGAGCTTCTACAATCAGGATGTCTGTCTGACACGCTGATCACTAGGACCGTCACACTTGTTAGTGGCCCCATTTGTATTAGTGTACTTAAACCCTATATTATTAATAAGAGAACACTTAAGGACATTCCCAGAATAGACAGACAGGACTCCATTGTACAATTAATGAGATGGACACTGCTATAAGGATTCAGTGGCTAACTGATGATTGTTATTCTTGTGATTATTCTTGTGGTTATTCACTTGTTATTTTCCTTCTCCAGTGGTGTTCATGGTCACCTTGCCTCTCTGGTGCACACTAATCCGATGGTGCAAGAGCACTTGGGACCAGCTCTGATGTCAACATACATCGCCGTTGACCAGATTGAAGGGCTGGATGTTGACAAGGAAGATTTTGACAAGTATCAAGCTCGGTGAGTGGGGGGTAGAGGAGGAATGACAAGGATGAGAAGTATTGAATGTTGTGGCCCAAAAATATGACACAGTTGAGCTTTGGGTGTACATTGTACATACGTATGTCAGGTTTTTGTGAGGATGAATAGAAGACTTTCTCTTGCTTAATATTTAATAAACATTTGGTTTGTGACAAAATATTTTCATCCAAACACTGCACACATATTAATTATACATATACATACATACATAAACAACCAGATTTTGCTAATCATAAATTGACAAAAAGGTAACGCCAGAATGAAGTTGCTGCACTCTCAAGCAAATGATTTTCACACTAAACTCACCTTCAACATGTTTGGTTCTGCTCTTTGGAAACTATTTTTGGTGGATCTGTAAATCTCTAGATCTGTTTATAACTCTGTGAAGGCCAGGAGCCCCATGGCTACAGAACTATGTTGTAATACCATCGTTCGTTCATATTGCTTATAGTAATTCACTACTTTTTGTTGTTTGTACCCTACAAGTGTACTTCATTTTTAAAAACGTTTTACTATACTAACAACATACACAACACATTGATGTAAATAGGATTAATTTGTATTAGTGCTGTACCATAGTCTGAAATACACCCTGCTGTATCAAGATATGGCTACAGCTTACCATTATTGCATTGTCCCAGCACTGGTGGGTTGGGTGTCATACTGATGAGTGATGATGTGTGTAATTGTTAACATGTGTAGCTATGTGTCTTTTAAAACAGATATGGCATCACCCGACTAGTGGAACAATTATGGAGAAGAGCTGACTGTAGAGCATCCATCTTGAAACAGTGTAGATCAAAGAGATTCCAGGTGTGTGTGTGTGTGTGTGTGTGTGTGTGTGTGTATGTGTGTGTGTGTGTGTGTGTGTGTGTGTGTGTGTGTATTGTGCATAGTGCACAGCACATCATGTTGTGTCTCTGTGTTAAACATCCTTCATAGTTTTTGTTTCTAGTCTTTCTTAGGAGCAGTGTTTGACACGTTGCTATACCAACTCACAGACAGTTTACACAGGCTGGGAAATGTGAAGAAAATTGAAGTTGCCCAGGAAGACAGTAAGTCTGTCAACTAGCTGTAGTGCTTATCAAATAACCACAGACTGCTATATTAAAGAGTTTTACCTTTCATTGGTCAAGTGGCAGTATAAACTATACATCTAGTTGTACAATACCAAAATTGATCTCATTAAATAATAGACAACACTTCACACACAGAGCCAGTCAAGTATGCCTTGTTAATAGTATCAGACACTTTGGTAACAATTATATCTTTGTGCATTTTTTTTTGCTGTAATATAAAGGTTCAGCTGTATTCTATACTTGTTGGGATATTATGATAAGCTTTAATATGAAGGTGTTAGTGAAGGTCTTTGTGTCCATAATATGGAAGTGTTTGTGTTCCTTATATGGAGATTTTTTATCCTTAATTTGGAAATGTTTGTGTTCTTAATATGGAGGTGTTTTGTATGTGTCCCTAATATGGAGGTGTTTGTGTCCTTAATATGGAGGTGTTTACTCTATTTAAACAATCGACTACTCTATTAGAGGAATCATATTGGTGTCTAGTTAAAAACATGATGATCAGTCCTAAGCTAGTAAGCTTATTATCAATGTCATTTTTTTAATGCAGAGGAGCATTGGAATCAGCTTAGCCCAAGACAGCGGGCTGAAAAAGAGAGATTTGTTGCTGGAGAGAAGAGAGTTACCAAAGGTTTCATGAGCATGGTAAGCACGTACGGCTCTGCTTATACCATGCATGACGGGAAAACTTGATGGGGGTAACAGTTTGGGTTTCATCAGCTTCTAAAGTTTCTTTTATACACCTCAGCTCTCCTTTTGTCTTAGTAACTTAGTTATACAGGCAGCCTACCAACTATGCTGTGAAACCATTGTTAATGAATTTTGGGTTGGAAAGTGTAACCTAACATAACACAAGATGGAGTGGCTGTTACAGTACAAAACTGTTGGAAAGAGGACACATGTTTGTTTCTTTGATTTTTTTTGTCACTGAAATTCAGTTGAAAACGAACCAACTATAATCTACGTAAGTTAGTCTTCTCCAATCTTCTTCATCCTTGCCATTGTTATGATGTATCCAAATCTTAATGCTTTATGTAGCAGGAATATTACTTGTTCTATCACACTTATCCCGTCATTGTACTGTGTAGGGTACTACTCTACTGGACCTGCTCAATCAGATGGTAGAGTGTGGTGAAGTGGCTGCTTGTTTTTGTATTGTACCACTGTCTTCTAGAGTGGCTGCTGCTGTAAGTGTGTGTGTGTGTGTGTGTCTGTACATATGTAAGATCACCGTAAAATGATGAAATTTTTACTACTCTAATAGAACACTCATTACTGTAATAGAACAATAACTTTTATAGTTTAGTTCCACTGTAGTGTGTATACACACATTAAATGGGTACCTGGGAAAGGAATTGTCCATAGTAGTTGAGGTTGAGGTGACCACACCTTCACCCGTGAGACATGGTACAGCTTACTGTGGTGTACCTAGTCCTGGCCCTCCACAACTGACTCCATGGTAAGAGTGCACAGATTTCTCCACCTTTTCAACCATACTTTCTGTAACAACTTTAAACAGACTGTAGGACCAGGAGTCCTACAGACCTTCAGCACTTGTGCTGTAAAGTCTTAATAACTAAATAAAAACTAAGTAAAGATGGCTCAGTACTGGCAGTGTATGTGCAGCCAAACGCTTTGCTTTGTGTGTGATGTAGTGTGTATGTCTTACAACTTGTGTGCACTGTATTGTTACTCATCTTACCCCTTCCAGATATTTGGATTCCTCAACCTTCTGTGTGGCCCCAAAGCATCAGAATTAAAGGTGAAAGACATGGACAAGTACTCATTCCAACCTTATGCTCTACTTACTCAACTTGTCAACATTTTACTGATGATCTGCCGCCAAGAACCTCAACCACGAGCTCGTGACGGCTTTGTATCCAGTCTAGCATTACACCCTGATTATGATCGTGTAACCATGGATAAAGTGGTGAGCATTATTCAGAGAAAAGGATCGTTATCTGATGATGTAGTGACACAATTAACTTCCCTCATTGAAGAGGTTGGTGCCTTCATCCCATATAACTTTGACTTGTCTTTATGTAGGTTGAAACTATACAAGCTAAAGAAAGAGAGAATGATGAAGCTGCCTTAGAATCTGCTGAACCTCTGCAGGCATCATCAGGAGGTGGGGCTAAATTTGGAGGCTTGCCACCATGGCAACAGGAAGCAGAATCATGTGTAATAAGCAAAGACGACCTCAACAGCATATATGTGGAAGCTCTTAAAGAGAGCCAGTATGACTGTTCTGAGATATCTGTAAGTGTGATGTGTTCTGTGTTTGTGACTGGTACATGTGTGCTGTGTAGGAATCTCATGCATTGGAGTCACATGCTGTCCAGACACTGGACCCACGGTAAGACTGTTGTTGTTGTGGCCTGGATACATACAAGCAAATTACTTGTTGGCCAATTTATTCTCATTGTTGTTTGTAAAATGGTAATGAACTTCTGGAATTTGTAGTTCTAACTGTAAATTAATTGTTTAAAACTTTCATAGCAATACCACTTAATTTTGAACATTCAAAGCTTCCTTGTTGTAGTTGAAGCCTGTGTACGTACAGCAGTTGTCTTTTTGGTACTCTTCACTATAGTGTATGTAACTCTGCAGGCCCACAACCAGAGGAGGTTGGTTACATGTCATAACCCTATGACATACTACTACGTGTGATTACATGGCACCTGAAATTAGCATTGTTATCATGAAGTCCTCTGTCACTTTCACGAGAAGTATGCATAATGTAACATTTGTTTCAAGCCACACAAAGTGTTGGGAAGCTGAAAGGAGGGCTCTGGGAACCGTACAAGATGTTTGATGATGCATCACCAACCTCCTCTGGTCCACAACTAGCATTTTAATGGGGGCGCTCCCTTTGGAAGAATGTTAGACTTGTTCAGGTTTAATTCAGAGCAAAGCATGCATGCTAGGACTCAGGAAATACATTTCAGATCCAAAATACTATAATTTGGTGGTAAAAACTAACCATTGATATTAGTGTAATATTGACTGCTCTATTAGAGTATCTTTCTATCGAGAGTGGTACACTAGCTAACCAAGCATTTCTATTAAGGAGGGTGGTTTAGCCAAACCAACTTCACCTTTTTGTTGCTCTGTTGTGCTCCTTTGCTGTTCTCACACAATTTGTTGACTCTCTGTGTTTGGTGTTTATACAGATCAAGCAAGACAAAGGCATTGATGAAAGAGATGGAAAGTCTACCAGAAATATTACCACTTCATATTGACTCCTCTGTCTTCATACTACAGGTAGTGTGTAACTCTTGTATGAGTAAACTTGTGACTGGTGTTTGTGTAGGATACATGTTTGTCTCTTTCAACTACCTCACACTATAACATACATTGCTACATTGCTATACGTTTTGAGTAAATCCTATTATGCATATGGTTAGATTTCTTTGAACTGCTACATAACCTGTTGGTACATGTACCATATCCTTGGCCTAGGTATCTTAGTGTGAAGTTGTGTATTAAATGTGTTGTGACTAGTCTATTGTAGAACTACAGTAAGTGGTATACAGCTGTACTTGTCATCATTATTCTCAGGATGAGGATCGGATGGATTTGGTTAGAGCAATAGTGACTGGTCCAGCTGATACTCCATACAGTAAAGGATGTTTTGTGTTTGACATCTACTTCCCAGCAACTTACCCTGCTGTGCCTCCACTAGTGAAACTGATCACTACTGGAAATGGAACCATCAGGTAAAGTGATTGGGAAATGTTTGCTCCTGATATTTAGAGTTGCACTGATATTAATATCGGTATCGGTACTGATATCGGTATTGGTGAAAAGTTGACTTTTTAGCAGATATTACACATAAGTACTATAATTGTCCAAAGTATTCAGTATATGACTTGTAGCGCAATGGTTAAAACATTTGTTTCGAGTTGTACAGGTTTTCATGATGGCTAGAGTTCAAATCCTCAGTTTGTCACATTGTTTTTTCGTTTTTTTACATACCTTTTCACAATTCTTTGTTTTATTCTTTACACAGGGTTTAATGACCACCTTTTAAGCTTTTTTGCCACATTTTTTAACACTTATTGTAGTGTCCATACTGAAAACATTTTATGTTCAGATATCAGTATCGGAATCAGTAACTTTTGTAGCCAACATATTGGAAAATTTCCATATCGGTACAACTCTGCTGATATTGCCGTTTGACACATTTTAGTTTAAAATGACACATAGAAATTACCATTCACATTGGGGTTTGAATAACCAAGGGTTCACTGTACTTAATACAAAGATAATTTAGGCCATTTTGGTCCTTTTCGGTCTTTTTTATAGTGGAGCAGTTAAGCTGCAAATCAAGTAAATGTTGTACCAAGTTTGGTACATGTATCGAAAAAGTGAATTTAGCTGCTCCACTATTATATTTAATAAATAACAATACTGTGCCATAGCCTAGAAGTATTGAGGACTTAACACATTAAAAATGTCATACAACGGTATTACGTTGGAATGTCGGTTTCAATTTGTCTTAGTTATGTGTTTGTTGTTAGTAGCATTGAAAACTTAATGTCATATCTTGCTAGTTGTTAGTGTTCCATAAAATTATAAATGGGTTTTTTGAAATAAAATATTTCTACACCTTAGTAGAACATTCTATACTTCTTGTGTGCATTTCATAGGTTCAATCCTAACCTATATGCTGATGGTAAAGTGTGTCTGAGTTTGCTGGGCACCTGGCATGGAGGTGATGCCACTGAGAAATGGAACCCTCAAAATTCTACCCTCTTCCAGGTCAATATCATGTACTGTACACATAGGGGATGTTATGGATTATATTTTGATATTGTACAGGTGTTAGTATCAATACAAGGACTAATTCTAATTAAAGACCCAATGTTTAATGAGCCAAGTTATGAGAGAATCCAAGGGACTGAGGAAGGAAACGTAAGCTCCTTCTGGGTCTGTATATGCTGTTGACAGATTGTCTCTTACCAAAGGCTAAAAGTGCTGAATATAATTCCGATCTTCATGTCCATACTGTAAGGTACGCCATGTTGGAACAGCTTCGTAATCCTCCAGCAGGTGAGCATGATGTTTAAGATATAACACGTTTGAGTTGACAACATTTCTTCTAAGGTTGTGAGGATATTATTAAAGTTCACTTCACCATTCAGAGAGACGCTGTGTTGAAACAGTGTTCAGAGTGGCTTAGACAAGCTGTCTCAACAGATCAAGAACGTCGATTGAGGAAGGCTGTGGATGAACTGAGAGTACAACTGGACAAAATACAATGAAATGTCATTTTTGTATGAATTATAGGAGAAAGTTAAAGTGTCATCAGTGCTCAAAGTTTCAAAGTTAAAATTAACCCATTAGAGATGCAACAATAATAATTATATCAATCGTATGTTGAGGCCATGATACGTATCAATATGCAATTAGGCTATGTTGATATATTGTGTATTGATGTATCAAGGTGTACAGTCATAAGAAATGAAAATGTACTACATTTTAATGAGGTTAGTGTGAGCTCTAGTTTGAAGTTATGGCCTCTAATTGATGAGTAGGTGGAGGGTAGAAGCATCAACATCAAACATACCATGAAGTATTTGGTAGACTAGGATCATATCCCCTCATTTTATTCTGTAGTATATACAAAGATGGTATGGGAAAGAGTATGGCAGATTTCTCAAAAAAGGTATTAATCAAATAGCATGTTTTTGTACTTTTCTGATCACCAATGTACAAATTGAATTAACAGTAGGGGTGTGTATCACCAAGCAAAGCTAACTATCACCTGAAGATATCATGATATAAACAAGCATTTATTTTTTTGGTTAATGCATTGAAGCCGAGCAAGATCCAAATTGGTGGAAATACTGATACAACTTGGTGTCAAAGAGGGCAATTAAACTTTCAACTACTTGTGGGAGATTGTTTACATATATATTGCAAACAACAGAAGTCCTATATAGGACAGAGCCCTGGGGAATGCCACTATTCACATCACTCCAGTCAGAGGAATCAATATCTTTTGTTTTCTATTTGTAGTCAACCATAGAAGTAGATCACCCTGAATCCCATAAGCACAAAGTTTTAGCAAGAGCTTCTTGTGTGGCACTAAGTCAAAAGCGTTGTGGAAATCAAAGTACACAACACCCACGGAGAATTTTTTGGGCACACTTAACTTAAAACTCAGTAAAAAAATTCCGTGATCTCACTACTTTTCAAGTCATCAGAGTGCTACTGCTGCGCTAGCTGCCAATTTTTGACTATTTTAAATGCAAGACAATAATAATGATTTAGAGAAGAAGCTAAATCCAAACTCTAATAACCGTAACTTTGGACTACTAGAATCATGAGAATTGGTTGATTTGGTTCCACAGATAGTAGAGGGCCACCCTCTACTATCCGTGGAACCAATTCCCTTTAATTTTATATAACATTGAAAGTGTGCCCCAAAAAATTAGCACCCACAGGATCACTGGAGTCTAGAGACTTGGTTCAGTGTTCAACTACTGAGAGAAATTGATCTCTTAGGAAGGAATCCATACTGATTAGGATATAGTTACTGTAACAAGTCAAATATTATAATATTATTACAAGTAATGAAGTCACTAATCTCATTAGTAATCCACTGAGTAACACCTGGCCACTACGGAGTAATCAAGCCTACTGAATGAAGCTTATTCACCAACTTCTTGTTTTTAATCAGATTTGTACATTGTCCAACAATGTAATTATGTCATGTGATAAGGCGGTAGTTTCACATGTGACAGCTTAAGGCTGTGGATACAAAGTAATATAATATGTAATATTATTATAGTTACTTTATTTTATGGGTAATATGTAACTGTAACTTAATAGTTCTGTTGCAAGTAATATGTAACTAGTTACTTATAAAAAGTAACTGTCCCAACACTGCTTATATAACAGTTGGCCAACAACAGAAGTCAAAAGTTATTGGATGGCATGCATGCACAGTTGCCTACAAGGTTACAATCACAACAGGTACAGGTATCACATGATTTCTTTTCCAAGCATCAGATAGTGAAAGCTTCCTGGTTCATGTATTTATGTGGTTGTACAACAGGGACACAGGTTTTTATGATCTCATCAAATCAGGGGCGAATCCAGGGGGGGGGCTTTGGGGGTTGAAGCCCCCCCCTTCATATTTAGGTTTTACTTGATCAATATGCTGAGTATTATAATGAAATTTTGTCTTAGCATAATTATATGATCACTAGTAATACAAATACTCATAAAACCACCTTATAAACATCTTTCCAAGGTATTATCAGTGGATTTATGCTAAAGTTTATGCAACAAGGACCCGGATCAGCATTGGAGGTGTACAAGATCGAGATACTCTAATAGAGCAGTCAGCTAACTACTCTAATAGAACATTCACTGGAAACATGTAGTTGGTTCTGTTATGGAATTTTTCCAAATCTACCTGCACCTATACACACAATGAAGTGAATTGGTCTGTTTAAAGGGCTTCATTCATCTACTTGTGTAGTTAATATGTATGGCAATACTTAATTCAGGTACACAATTTCCATTGAAAATGCTCTCAGATTTAATCTTGTATTGCTCAAATTTCAAAATTTTACACTTTAAACATTATTATTCTAACATGCACCTATTCAGTGTTGTGCAATTGTGAGAGGGTGCATCATGTACTTGGTTGTCTGTACCTACCCAAACTTTCCATTAACAAAATGCTTCAGAGAGCCATACCTATAATCTAAAGGCAGTATATAAAATACCTACAGGCAGAAAATATTATGAATTTTATGTGGAAATGTTTCCAAATTGCAGTGTTTTAGCATCTATTTTTCAAAATTTTCCTGGGGGGGGCATGCCCCCAGACCCCCCTAGTTCCAGCATGCTTTGCATGCTGGGAAGTGTGCTTCGCACACCTCTACCCAAGAGATTAGTACCTTGAATTAGCCCCCCCCTTTTATAAATCCTAGATCCGCCCCTGCAAATGTTCTCAAAAAGAAAATCTCTACAGATGAGTTTTCCGTGACACATTCCCATCAGTGGTACTTAATAGAGCTCCCATTCAGTACACAGTAGACATTATACTTGTGGGCAATATCTGCATTTGTGTGAAGAACAAAATATGAACTTGAAAGAGGCAGCATAATTATCTTTGAAACGGCTGGCAGATTTGTCAACTGAAAGTTGGTCCACCTCAAAAACATTATGTTTTTGTTTCAGCAATTGAGCTCCTGAATGCAAAAAATTCATGGATATTCGTCAGTTTATATGCTTATTGTAAATTTTGCAACCTTCTAGTTAGCTATATACGTGAAGAGAAGATACAAGTATCTGTTAAACTACACTCTAAATATAATTTAACTGCTTCAAGCAATCACAATAACTGCATAGCTAGCTACATGTTTGAATAATTGTATTCTGCTACTTGTGCCAGGAAACACTTCACTTCATGTCACTCATATACAAGATAGCTTTAGCTCCTGGGTGAAGGTTTCATGCTTCTAACTCTATGCACACCATTATATGTATCCACTTAACTGAGGCAAGTACTGGCCTTTTGAGCTACAACAAGCACATTGTTACAACATTAAGTAAACATGTTATGTATTAGACTTGTAGTCACTCTAGACATAACTCACCTTTTAACCAATACTGACTTGTCTTTGGAAATATGAGCTATAATTTACTCAGTATGCCATTTTTCTGTACACATCATGCTGCATCAGCTATTTAGACAAGTAAATTTATTTTTCACACATTAAGTCAACAAACAAATTACAATAGTTCACACTGAAAACTTCTAGTAGAAATAATTGTCACCCCAGGGGTGAAATTTACACTTCTAACAGCATAAGTAGTCAACATTTGTCACCAAAATACCAGTAGTTTACACAAACATATTACAATTGTGAAGTGTGTGCATTTATAAATTAGCTATGCCAGATACCTCTGCAATACGGTAAGAAGCTAAACTACAGTGTGCAGCATGTCTTTACACAGTGGACAGACAATACGAGGACTCATCCTTTCTTCAGATATATAAACTAGCAAGTTGCAAAGTTTACAATAGGCATGTGAAACTGACAGGGCTCCACAAGCCATCATACATCTCTTGCAGTTAGCACGCTTAGCTCCATTAACAATTTCACAACAAGCACACACCCAATATTCATATTTCTGTCCTAATGGAGTAACACAATCTTTGATAGATCGTGGAGTAGTCGTTGGTCGTCTATTTGTTGGATTATCTATCTGAGCTGCAGCTCTGGCAGACTGAGAGTAGCCAAAAATATTTCCATAATTACTCGATGGTGGTTTTGCTTTCAAGTCCTCCACTTGAGCTCTTGTTTTATGCTTTTTATCTAGATGTTTTTTAATAGTACTCAAATCTTGCTTTTTATACTGAGACACTTCTATGTTAAGGCTTGCTGTGGCTTGCATTGACTTCCTTCTGAGATCTTCCAAGTCCAGTTTTCCATGCTTAGGAGCTGCTGGTGTGGTAGTGGTTGTTGACTGACTAACAGCAGTAGTAGTAGTAGTAGTAGTAGTTAACACTGGTTTGCAAACTGGTACATTACCATATAGTACAGGATCAGTAGTGTTAGTTGTACTAGTTGATGTATACTGATTGTCAAAAGCAGTGGAAACATGGTCACCAGGTGCACTAGCGTATGCTGTAGATACAGTTGTGCTAGATATCATGGCAGCCATTGTACTAACAGTAATGGTAGAGGATGTGGTAAAGGTAACAGTTGTACATGTCTCACCACTATCAGGCATGGAGTTCTGTTTAGTAAACATCCCTGAAGATGATTTTACAGATAGCTGATTATCAAAGGACTGAAAGTCTTCTCCTGTTCTGGTATTGCCAGTAGTTGGTCTGACGCTACTAGTGGGCAATGAATGTAGTGCACCACTACTACCTTGTAACGAGTTCCTGATGTGATCTTGCTGAGTAACATCTCGCGGAAAGTTGTCAAATGCTGGTTGATTTTGGCCAAATCTATACCTTTCATGGGATAATTCAACTGTTGGTAAAGGAGGATATTTTGTATAAGATGGAGCAACAGTAGTAACTGAAGATAGATAAGTCAGCATATATACACCAGCAGACATCTGAGGATCACCAATCGGACCATGACCAGCTAGTGGGTTATGTTTAATCTCAGGAGGATTACGGTAACCAAGGTGGGTACTTTCAGGGATCAAACCATCATCATCAAACTCTGATGAAGGATTGGTGTGATGTACTGATGTAAAATTAACACTAGGATCATCAATATCAGGTGGTGGTAGATCTTTTAAATCAACATAAAAATTGGATTTACAATCGGCATTTGGTATTATATTGGCTGATCCAGGAGGCGTGCTATAATCTCCACTTGCAGTAGTGATGTTACTGGAAGATGTACTACTGTTGGGATGAGCCATTGTTGCTTTAGTTAGCTTCCTTGATAGCTGGCTTGCTTGAAGATCTGTTGCATTATTAGGTAAATTCCGTGATGGTGCATCATTAACGGTAGATCCAGTTGCTGAAGAAATCTGTTTAGATGTAGAAATAAACATTAAAAATGATTTGTCAAGACCATGTAAAGCATATGATACTTAAGAGCAATGATGTTTCAAACCCCACCTTGTGGTAATTGTAAATGTGACACTAACAAACACTATAATGGTAGAACTGTTTAGTAGGGGATCGGCCCAATAATGAAAGGTGCCTACCAAAATGCCACCTCTAAAAACCACCCTAGAATATTCTTAGTGGCAAAAGTGCCTTAACTGAATAGTCTTAGTGTATCTAATAAGCTTTAGGCAAAATAGGGTTTTGGCAATTTAAAGGGTGTATATAAAAGATTTTGTTTAGTATAGATGCATCATAAAGCCACCACTTTTTAACAAAAATACTTAAATCAAGTGTGGCATGTGCCTTTGGGGTCATGATGAGCGTCTTTCTTTGAACATTGATCTCCAATTGCACTGATCATTTTTACTATGAAATGAAACCATATATATATATAGTCCAGGTGAAAACTTCAAAATGCGCTTTATTTTTAGGTAGGTAGCATCCCCAGGCTACTGTAATAATATACTATTTTAACGGTATTGAATAATGTTCCAAATGTATAACAGAGTTTCGCATGTTGCTCATCTGGACTGACTGCAGAAGTATAAAAACTGGTTACTACACAGTTCTGTTCCATAAAAATTCAACTCGATTATTGTTAAAAAATTATATTCATCCTTAGGCTTTCACTCAAACTATAAGCAATTTTCAAGATCAAGACACACGCGCCACACCGTGAGTATATTTACAGGAAGAAAGTAAACGCGATTTTCACACCTTTGTAGCTCCGTGATTCCTTATCCGATTGAAACCAAAGTTGCTACAGAGGTGCCGGCTAGGTAGGGGAGTCCACATTCCAAATTTGAAGAAAATCGCTCCGGCCATTTCCGAGATACGAGCGGCCAAAATTTGGGGTTTTTTTTCTTCGTTTTTTTTTTCTTCTTCTACTTCTTCTTTTCGCACACTTTGCAAAATCCGAAATAAAACACGAATGCGTGCTCCAATTAGCCTGAAATTTGGCACACTTAAAGGGCTCATTAAGGCAAATCTCAGTACCAAGTTTGGTAGGAATCTGATGAACATTCACGGAGTTATGACCAATTATTTGCGTAAAATAAGGTCGAAGGTCTGTCACGCCCACAGGGTAAACCGCTTGAAGGAATGAGCTGAAAATTGCTATGTAGACGGAGTAACTATCGTAGGAGTGCCTTTTTGTGGTTTGAAAGGAATCCAGTTAAAGGCCATCGAGATATAACACTGTAAAGATATCCAGTTAAAGGCCATCGAGATATAACACTGTAGGTATATGTACACTGTAAAGTTTATTATTATTATATTATTATTATTATAACACAAAACCCAACCTGTGTCACAATTATGCGATCGATTTTTATGAATAAAAAACTAAAAGTTTTCACGCCTACCAGGCAAACCGCTTAGAGTAGTGAGCTGAAAATTGGTGTGTGGCTGGAATAATTATCATAGAAAGTCCGTGCAGTAGTACAGAAGAATCGGATTACAAACCACTGAGTTATGATTCCAAAGCCAACTACGTGTAGCATATGTGAGATCGAGATACTCTAATAGAACAGTCACCCTAATAAAGCATTCAGCTACGTTTATAACTTACTCCATTATAGAATTATATTACATTACAAGTTATTCTGTAGGGAATTCAGCTACATACAGTTAATCTTATAGACAATTCAACTACAAGCAAGTCACCCTGTAGAGAATTCAGCTACAAATATGTTGCTGTAGAGATTCAGAACATTATAAGTCACACTGAAGAGAATTCAGCGATAAACAAGTCACCTTGTAGAGAGTTCAGCTACAACAAGTCACTCTGTAGAGAATTCAGCTACAAACAAATCACTGCGTAAAGGGTTCAGCTACAAAAAAAAGCTACCCAGTAGAGAGTTCATCTAGATCAGCTACAAACAAGTCACTTTAAGCAATGTTCAGCTACAAGTAACTCACTCTTTAGAGAGTTCAGCTACAAACAAGTCATTCTGTAGTACAAACAAGTCACCGTGTAGCTGGAGAGTTCAGCAACCAATCAAAAAACCACTCTGTAAAGAGTTCAGCTATACAAACATGTTATAATTCTATAGAGAAAGTTTTAACTCTATATTGAGATCAGCTAGAAACAATTAGTCATCCAGTAGAGAGATCAGCTACAAGACATCACCTTATAGAGAGTTTAGTTACAAAGGAACCACCATGTAGAGAGTTCAGCTGCAAACATATCACCCTGTAGACAGTGCAGCTATGAACTGATCACCCTGTAGAGAATTCAGCTAGAAAAAGTCATCCTGTAGAGAGATCAGCTAGAAGGATCACCTTGTAGAGAGTTCAACTACAAACAAATCACCCTGCAGATAGTTCAGCTACAAACAAGTCACCCTATAGAGAGATCAGCTAGAAGAAGTTACCTTGTACATACAAAGAAACCATCATATAAAGAGTTCAGCTGCAAACAAATCACCCTGTAGAAAGTTCAGCTACAGATCACCCTGTAGAGAGATCAGCTAGAAGAAATCACCTTGTAGAGAGTTCAGCTACAAAGAAACCACCATGTAGAGAGTTCAGCTGCAAACAAATCATCTGTAGAGGAAACAAGTTCACCCTGTAGAGAGATCAGCTAGAAACAAGTCACCCTGTAGAGAGAGCAGCTACAAAGAAACCATCCTGTAGAGAGTTCAATTACAAACAGATAACTCTACAGAGAGTTCAGCTAGAAACAAGTCACCGTGTAGAGAGATCAGCTAGAAACAAGTCATCCAGAGATCAGCTAGAAACAAGTCACCCTGTAGAGAGATCAGTTACAAAGAAACCATCCTGTAGAGAGTTCAATTGCAAACAGAAAACCCTATAGAGAGTTCAGCTAGAATCAAGTCACCGTGTAGAGAGATCAGCTAGAAACAAGTCATCCTGTAGAGAGATCAGCTAGAAACAAGTCAGAAGAATCGGATTACAAACCACTGAGTTATGATTCCAAAGCCAACTACGTGTAGCATATGCGAGATCGAGATACTCTAATAGAACAGTCACCCTAATAAAGCATTCAGCTACGTTTATAACTTACTCCATTATAGAATTATATTACATTGCAAGTTATTCTGTAGGGAGTTCAGCTACATACAGTTAATCTTATAGACAATTCAACTACAAGCAAGTCACCCTGTAGAGAATTCAGCTACAAATATGTTGCTGTAGAGATTCAGAACATTATAAGTCACACTGAAGAGAATTCAACTATAAACAAGTCACCTTGTAGAGAGTTCAGCTACAACAAGTCACTCTGTAGAGAATTCAGCTACAAACAAGTCACTGCGTAAAGGGTTCAGCTACAAAAAAGCTACCTAGTAGAGAGTTCATCTAGATCAGCTACAAACAAGTTACTTTATGCAATGTTCAGCTACAAGCAAGTCACTCTGTAGAGAGTTCAGCCACAAACAAGTCACTCTGTAGTACAAACAAGTCACCGTGGAGAGAGTTCAGCAACCAATCAAAAAACCACTCTGTAAAGAGTTCAGCTATACAAACAAGATATAACTCTATAGAGAGATCAGGTAGAAACTTAACAGATCACACTGTAGAGAGTTCAGCTAGAAACAAGTCATCCAGACTGACTGAGTAGAGAGATCAACTAGAAAACATCACCTTGTAGAGAGTTCAAATCACCCTGCAGATAGTTCAGCTACAAACAAATCACCCTATAGAGAGATCAGCTAGAAGAAGTCACCTTGTAAAGAGTTTAGCTACAAAGAAACTACCATGTAGAGAATTCAGCTATGAACAGATCATCCTCTCAAGAGTTCAGCTAGAAACAAGTCATCCTGTAGAGAGATCAACTAGAAGAAGTTACCTTGTAGAGAGTTCAGCTACAAAGAAACAACCATGTAGAAAGTTCAACTGCAAACAAATCAAACTGTACAGAGTTCAGCTACAAACAAATCACCCTGTAGAGAGATCAGCTAGAAGAAGTTACTTGTAGATTGTTCAGCTACAAACAATGCACCCTGTAGAGAGAGCAGCAAGAGGAAGTCATTTTGTAGAGTGTTCAGTTACAAAGAAACCACCATGGAGAGTTCTGTAATAAATATATGTATTATATATATAATTTGTACATTAAATGATAAAATCAGAAATATTTAAAGTACATCTGCTTCCTCTTTTCTTCTTCCTGTGGAAAAGAAAAAAAGACAGGTTAAAAAAGTCCCAAAGCCGGCCATATTGAGGTATACAAATACAAAAAGAAGTGAAATCTAATCCAAAACAGCCAGCTGTAAAAAAAGTGTGCGGCCCTCACAAAGGTTATGGTGAAAAAAGATGTGAAATCCAAGGTGGCGGCCAAGAAATGGCTGTGATGGTAGGTTAATGGTAAAAATTTTAATAACGGCAATTTAGGTGAATTTTTTGCCACAAGCGGCACAAAAATTCACCTGAATTGTCGTTATTAAATTTTTTACCATTAACCTACCATCACAGCCATTTCTTGGCCGCCACCTTGGATTTCACATCTTTTTTCACCATAACCTTTTTGAGGGCCGCACACTTTTTTTACAGCTGGCTGTTTTGGATTAGATAGTTTATACCAAGAGTTCTTTTGTATTATGAACTCTTGTTTATACTGTCATATAGCAGAACATGAAACTATTTAAACAGTGCATACACTTTATAACTGTACAACAAGGTTGGTATCCACCAAACACCAAAGTCAAGTTGCTTGGCAGATGGTACTAGCCACTTATACTAGCAATGGCTATGTAATTCGCAAGAACTGCTGTGATGGAAAACCGGCTCTGAAACAGAAGGTTTGTGTACTGAAACAAGCATAAAACATTGAAGAAATAACAAATAATCAGCACTGCCAACACAGTGACTCAACTAATTCATTTATTATGTTGGGAATCACAGTACGTTGTATTAGAGAATTGTATGGGAATAGGTTATTAGTCCTGGGTCAGACTACACTAGTGTTATTGTACTTTGTTTTATTTTACTGTTATACTTATAATAGTAACTGAAATGTGAGTGTTCCATTAATGGAATAGCTATACATAGCTATACTGCTAGGGGTAGCCTATGATTAGATACACACTCTGCATGTCACTAGTGTATATAGACCAGCATTGAAACCGAGTCAGGTCACCTGGGTCATCCGGTTCACATTTTGTCTAGGTCATCCGGGTCTTACCTGGTTTACAGATTATCCGGGTCTGACCTGGATTGGGTCACGTGAGAAACGAAATCATTAGTTCGACGACGTGGAAACTTATTGACACTAGTCGTGCAGCTCTTTCATGAGCCACGCCCACTTATTGCATTGCAAGCATATGTTCAGCCACGCCAATTTATTAGTAGTTACAGTTTGTAGCACGAAACTGTGTCCGTTGCTGTCCGCAAGCTTAGTTGGAGCTATGCTCACTAATCGATTGTTGTACGAGTTGTATATAGTCTAGTCTTGCAGCAGAATAAGTATTTTGTGAGCTACACCCACTTTAAATATATCGGGAAAGCATAATACTAGGTATACACGAAGCCACACCCAATTGCTGTCTGTAGCTCTGTAGCTACATGGAACCATTACGCACCTATACTATCTATGGTGGAATGAAACCTAGTCACTGACTGATTTTAAATTATAAACTTACCGGTTTAGTTTTCACATAACTACTCGTTTACTCAATACGTTAATCGAACGTTAAAAACGTAGTATCTCTCGCTCAAGACTAGCCAAAACATAGCTATTAGCGCATGCCTCGACTTCAAATAATCCGGGTCAATCCGAGTCACATCTGGGTCAGTGGGTCATCCGGGTCAGTAGTAGTGACCCAGTTTCAACGCTGATGTAGACTATTCAGTAGAGGTTTTAGTTCAGTAGTAGCTATTTCCCCCAAAAACACCTTTGCTATAAAAAAAGGTGCGTCCAAGAAACTACAAGTATCTGAACCTTATGTAAAACAGATAAGCTGTAGAAAAACACTCCAAGAAATTAATGGGTAACTGAAAGAGCTGATATCTAGAGCAGCCAAGAATCAATAATGTTACTACAACTGACTATGATTACCAAAGAATACCTTGGCTGTAAAACAGGTAAATGAAAGTAACTGGCAACTAAAACAGCTGATATTTGAAGCGGCCAGGACTAAAAGTTAAGTTGATTTTGGCGGCCAAATTACCAGCCAATTAGAGTTACAAAGAATTAATTTAGGATGTACCAAGGATGAATGTATAAAACACAGTTGAATGATTAGGATTCAATGTTGCAAGTTTATAATTGTAGTAAGTTGTATCAACTTAACTTTTAGTCTTGGCCGCTTCAGATATCAGCTGTTTTAGTTGCCAGTTACTTTTATTTACCTGTTCTACAGCCAAGGTATTCTTTGGTAATCATAGTCAGTTGTAGTAACATTATTGATTCTTGGCCGCTCTAGATATCAGCTCTTTCAGTTACCCATTAATTTCTTGGAGTGTTTTTCTACAGCTTATCTGTTTTACATGGGGTTACAGATACTTGTAGTTTCTTGGATGCGCCTTTTTTTACAGCAAAGGTGTTTTTGGGAGGGGATATCACTAATTTTTGTCAGTTATATAATTTACAGACCCAATGTTCAAGCTGTGTAAAGCACTTATTTGCAAAGCATGCTTTTCTAGGTGATCTTGGGGAATGCTACCATCTTGAACTAGCAACTCTGAGATTGCATCTGGGATCTGGGAGTGTTTTCAGACAGAGATGTAAATATTTAGCTATATTGTTCAATGACTGTTCTATTGCCTGACTGTTTTATTAGAGTATTTATTGCTTGACTGTTCTATTGGAGTATATCAATCATTCTGTACTTGTCAATGAATAAAACCTGCTATGACCACTGCCATAGTGCCCTGAGGACGACCTATCAACTTGGTTTGCCACTTGTAGAGCTAGATGCTTTGCTAAGGGTTATGAAAGAGATCACAAACATCATACTATTATTTTCATTTCACTACATACAAACACACACTTACATCATATACAAGCACAAGACGTACACAAAATGTACAAACACTATACACACATGTTCACAAACATACACCACATATTGGTTGTACTCAAGTTAACATCACATCTCTTGTGAAATGCTCTTGTAGGAGAGATGGTAGTGCCTTTACTAGGTGCTAAAAAGTTCTTGCAGAAAAGAAAATTGTGTTGTAGATACTGTTTAGTGCCGGTTAATTACACATGTCACTCCATTCACTCCATAGTTAAGCCATGAGGATATCCAAGTAAGTGCCTTTGGTGTTGCGACTGATGTTCCAGGTTAGTTGTATGTGTGTTTAATTTAAGGTTAAGTTCAGTGCCTGCTTGTTCTTTTACAGGTCTCACTTAACCTTGTGTCGTCATGCAGACATCTGAATATTGTGCAAGCTGTGTAGAACAACCCCAACTCATATACACAATCATTGGAAACCACAAAACACATACATTCAAGCAATCTGTTACAAAAGTTGAAAGCCATAACACAAGCTCATACCAGCAAACCACGAACCACATTCCAGCAATTGGTTACAAACTTTGTTGCACCATGGTATGTGCATATATAATGATCAATTAATGAAAGCCACAACACAAGCTCCATAGTGCATTAATGGAAATAAATAAGTTCCACCTGACTGACAATTATCACGTGACCTATTTAGGGGATATCCCTTGGAAAGACCCTGCACAGTAACACTTCAAGTGAAAAGTGAATGACACTTGATACGCGATTTATATTATTATTGAAGGCAGTCCATGCCTTGAGAGAGAAGTATAATATTATTAAACACTAAAATACATTAAAGTACGAGTACTGCATTGTAGAGCCATAACCAAGAACAAGTTCCACTTGACTGACAATGATCATGTAGCCTATTTAGGGGAAATCTCTTGGAAAGTCCCTGTAACACCTCAAGTAAATACACGTGATACGCGGTTTACATTAATTATTGATGGCAGTCCATGTCTTGAGAGGACTGAATACTGCTAAATATTTGTTATATTGTAACTGGATTTCAATGGAGCAGCGAAGCGTACTTAACTGATTTGAAACTAAGATACGTAGAGTCTACACCACTTGAAGAACGTTGAGTGGATATTAAAGAGTTGCCAGCAAGAATACTGATCTACTCAGCCCTTTGTGGAGGTTCAGTGACGAAAAGAGGAGTGGAGGTTAATTCAGTAACGAAACGAGGAGTGGAGGTTCAGTAACGAAAGGAGGAGTGAAAAAAATGAGGCTAGTATATAAAGTGCCACATCTATTCACACTGATTAACCGCTTCGCGGTATGCGATTGGCTTTTAGACTGTCAGACGTCTGCATTGACTAGTGCAAGTTCACTGAGACCAAGCTGAAAACTTCTGTGATGGTACCAAGTTGAGTAGCAGCAAGTACCAATATTTTCCCGCTTGAAATTATATCTCCTGGATGGATTGTCAACAAGGTGTACTCGTACAGACCAAACAGCTTTCAGTATTGTCACTGTAGTGCCAATTTAGAAGTCCTGGAACTAGGTGGAAGAAGTAAGATAATCTACATGATGCTTGTACAAAAAATACTCTTTTCATATTGCATACTGGTCTTTATGTACAATGAAACCTGTCTAATCAGGACACTGTGTAGTAAGGTCACTGCTGGGCCAACTTGTGAATCCTCAAACGTATTACCTCAAGGGTGTGATGAACTTTCAGGTCCTCAAATTTTGCATTACCTCAAGATGTGATGAATTTTCAGTTCCCCAAATTTGTCATTTACGTAAAAAGTGACAGATTTTTTAGCTGTATTGTATTTAATGCCTGCCTGTCGATTTTACAGGTACAGGGTACTTGATCATAGCATGCGGTTCTCTTACTAGCAGTGGTACATATATAACTTGGATAGAGCTGCTCTAAACTTGGCAACTAAGATCAAGGTTCGGGGGTAAGTAGACAAAGGAATTTTATAATGTCATGTGTGTTCTTTAGTTCTCAATTGTCAAGTGTACGTGGACTGTACACCAAGTGTGCGTGGACTGTAGTAACATCGTGGATCTTCAGGTCAGTCTATGTGTATACTAAGAAATTTTTGTATTACCTCAAGGGTGTGATGAATTCCCCAAATCTGTCATTTGCGTAAAAAGTGACAGATTTTTAGCTGTATTGTATTTAATGCCCTGTCAATTTTACAGGTACAGGGTACTTGGTCATAACATGTGGTTCTCTCACTAGCAGTGGTACATACGTAAAGATCAAGGTTCGGGGGAGTAAGTTTATAGACTCCGGTAAGTGTATTTGTACAAGCTAGCGTACGAGTGGGAAGGGCTACGTAGTCACGAGACGTACCAGCCAGGCTGTATCGTAACCGCTATGACCCATCATTAAGTAAACACACTTAGTGAGTCTTGGTATATTTTAAGAAAGTAAGAATATTAACTAGACATTTTACTGCCGGAATGGGGTAACTATATCATATGCGTAGCTATAGCCATGCAGGCCAACCTATAGCTCAGCCGGCTGGTATACTGGCTCAGAACTGGCTTTGGTAAGCCAGGAGAGTGACATGGTTGATGAAATATTGTTATTGCAACATTGAAGCAAGTACAGTTTTATAAAAGAATATGTTAGTTGACCGGCTGCATATCACAAAGTGCCAGCTGCAGAAGTTGATTATACTATACGTATATTTAGTATACTCTGATTTTCTGGTTATTTATGCAGCAGATACAGCTATCACACAATAATGATATGCAGGGGCGGGGTTTCTGAGGTTTCCAGAAACTGGTCAAGTGTATTCAGGTAATCAAAATTATATATTACAGTGATTTGCAATGGTACAAAAGTACAGATTGAAATACTCTAATAAAGCAGTTAACCACTCTAAAAGAACAGCTACATTTTGTATTTCTCTTAAGAACTTTAAGTAACTAGCTAGCTACTTTCTTTAGTCTGCACCTGATACTGTACCAGAAGCAAGTACAATTAAGCAGCCTACATTATATCTAACATAATTATATTTTTAAACTGTTAATATTGCTATCAGATTCAATTTCAAATTACACAATTTTCTGGAAAATCTTGCCCCCATACCCCCCTAGATTTAAATTTGCATATAGCAAAAGTTTGGAAACCAGTCACCAAAATCCCTGGGGCCATCCTTGATATAAGTAGCTATGTGCATACACCAGTGTATATAGGGGCTAAATGTGCCTTAGTTTCTTCACATGTATGCTTAAATAATACCGTATATTTCCCAATAGCAATCGGCTAAAGGTATCATAATGATGTAGTTCCATCAGTATGACTGACAGTAATTATGACCTTGAGTGCGATTTAAGTCTGAAAGCAACTGCTCCATTGTCACTGTACAGTTGTACACCTCACTACAATCTGAGGAAACTCCATGAATACCTTAAGTTACAGCCACTGGAGAAAAACTGGCATGATGTTTCTGTTGGCAATGAAGAGATCACATATTGCAGTATCATGCACAATACATTACCGTATATCAGTTTTACATTAAAAATGTTTGAGGGCACTTTATTTCCAAAGCAAAAAACTTGACGCAGCGAGTTGTCCTGCACTTTCCCCAACACAGGATGAGCTGAAAACACCTCATGATGTTTTGAACTTGATGCAACTTCTTAGTTACTGCAAGATATGCTCAGGAAAGCCTGATGAAAAGTATTTTGTGCTAATAATGAACGTGAAGGAGTTTTAAGGTAAGTACATGTATATATTTTATGTTGAATGTATGCATCATATATTTACTGCATAAATGATAATATTTTTGATTATATGCAGTGTGCAAAATAACGTCTGGATACTGGACAATTTCCAGACAATTACATCATTTGACAGGGCATAATTAACTTTGTCTGGAAAAAGTCCGACCATGGCAGAAAATAGAAGTGTTATAAGGAAGACGGTGGAAAAATGGATTTGTGAGAGAACGATAAAACGTTAAGACACCACCCTATGGCTGAAATTTGATGTTGTTGCTGGGGACCGTGAGCATGTGTCGAAGCTAAAGTGCAGTATCTGTGGTCAGTTCCAAGAGTACTTAATATCAATGCGGAACTATAACTCTGCCTTTGTGGAAGGAACAACTAATACCTGTGCTTCATCATTCAAGGAGCACGCCAGCACGGAAATGCATAAGTGCACAATGATTTTATATAAGAAGGAGCAGTCAACTAATGTTTGTGACTACGCTCCAATAGCAAGGGCCTTACTTCTACCATCAATGGATGAATTGACTAGAGCTAGATCGAAGTGAAAGTTTGAAATAGCTTACCTGATAGCAAAGGAAAAGATGCTATTTAAAAAGATGAAGACTCTTTGTGACCTAGAGGAAAGACACAGCGTTGATAGAGGAGAAAGCTATCACAATGGCCATTTTTGTGCAACGTTTGTTGAATTCAATGGTGCAGACCTGAGGCACCAGTTGAGAAAGGATATTAACAAGGCTAGATTTTTTAGCATCCAGGTAGACAGTAGCACAGACTGTGGGAATATTGGTGAAGAATTGTTTATGGTATTGTTCTTTGATGGATTGTCAGAAGGTTATTGTAAGAGACAAGTTTTTTGCTGTACGACAACTCTGTTGTGGCACAGGGCAAGGCCTCTGTGATTGTTTTAAACAAGCTATGGCTTATTTAGATATCCCACCTGCAGAATGGAAGCAGAAAATTATTGGCTTGGGGTATGATGGTACTTCTGCAAATATAGGGAGTGGTGGACTGAGGGCCACCTTGAAAGAGATATGCCATGAATTATAGTAAGCTGGTGTCTTGCACATAGATTAGAACTCTCCATCAAAGATGCGTTAAAGACCACATTCTTTGCAACAGTGGATGAGTTGCTGCTACAAATATATTATGTGTATGAAAAGTCTCCCAAGAAATGCGTTGAACTGAAATAGTGGAGGAGCTTAAACAATGTTTTGATGATTGTGAATTGCCACACAAAAGAGGAGCAAGGCTTTTACGAGCTTGTGGCACCAGATTTGTGGCTCACAAGGTGGCTGCTTTATCACGAGTCATTGACAGGTTTGGTGCTTACCTTAGCCATTTGAAGTCATTGTCAGAAGATCGCAGTGTCAAATCAGTCGATAGACAGAAGTTGAAAGGTTACATTCTACATTGGCGTGAATCCAAGGTCTTACTTGGTTGTGCCTTCCTTCATGATCTGCTAAAGCCAGTGGGGATTGTTTGCAAAATTCTTCAAGAGGATGAGCTCTGTGTTGTTAGAACAGTTGAGGCTTTTATAAAGACAAAGAGGTCACTGGATGAAATTAAACTGAAGTCTTTTGAAAATCTTCCTACAGTTAAGAAAGTGCTCACTTGAATTCAGTTAACAGATGTGGCAAGTATTGTGACTTATCAAGGTGTTAACTTGCATTACCACACTCAAGGCCTAGCATTCTTGAAGTCAAACTATCAAAGCTGGTTGGAAGCAGTCAACTCTTTTATTGTTAGTCAATTGAAGGTGTAAGAGGAGCAGTTGCTTATTTTAACTCAAGCAGTAATGCTTTTGGCTACCCATGGGTGGGAGCACACCAGCACTCCTTCATTTGGTCATGCCAGTGTGTGACTGACTTTCTATTCCTCTTGAGAAAGCTGGCATTGACATATCTTTGGTCCGAGAGGAATGGGATGACATGGAGGAATATGGCAAACAGTACTTCAATCTAGTACAAGATGACTAGGTGTGGTGGAAGGTTTTCAACTGTGTAGATGCCAAATGATGGAGCAATATTTTAGGAGTAGTGGAATTATTGTTCTGTCTACCTTTGTCCAATGGACACCTCGAAAGAGTGTTTTCACAGCTTAAGTTTATAAAGAATGACTGTCGTATTAACCTTACTGAGAACAGGCTCGATCAACTGCTTTGGATTGATTGTTGTGGTCCACCAACTGATTAGTGGGATCCTTCAAATGCCATTTCAGAATAATATAAGGACAGAACAAGGAGAGTTACTGCTTCTACCAGAGGAACAACATCAAGCAGGGCTGGGAGAGAATCAGATGAAAATGATGATGTAGATGAAGAGTTTTCTTTAGCTGCATGGAAATCTAGTGAAGAGTCCGGATCTGAATCAGATGATGATTGTGAAACAGAGGACCACGCGTTTACTGTTATAGCTTACCCGTAAATCATGTGTAATCAGCGTATCACTTAGACTAACTCACCAATAGTGTCACTACATCAATTTAAATTAACTTCCATTTTCTTCAGTTAAACGTAACATTGTTCACTGTAAGTTGTTTACATTGTTCATTGTTATACAATACAAAAATAGATACATACATTAAAAATGTACTGATACATTGAAATTTCCAAGCAAATTCCTTGATGTCTGCTCAATTCTCATATTGGCCTGTCACTTTGTCAGTACATGCCTGAAAAGTTATTTCGCACACTGATACGTAGGATGTGACACATCCTTTTGCCAAGCACTTCACTGAGCAGCCATTGTGAAGCATGCAGATTGTTCCAATAGACGATGACAACACAGCTAAGCCGCCTTACCAAAAGACCAGCTCATGATAAGACGAACCCACACAGTCATACTCCTTTCAACAAACTGAATAGAGACAACCTGATCAGTAAATTACACCAACTAAGTACCCTACACGAGAATACCCAACGAAAAATGAAACATCTCACTGACAAACTACAAAGTGAGGTGGAAAGGGCTGCTCAGGTTGTTGATTCAGACACACATTCAGATATTCTGGATATACTGCAAAACCATGTCTCCAATTCATATCCAAAAGATTCATTTCCATACCTCTTTTGGGAGCAACAGGTTAAGGCCTCATCTACCCATCCTAAAGGCATGAGATGGCACCCTATGATAATTAAGTGGGCTTTGTATTTGCACTCTAGATCCAGTGGTGCATATGAAATGCTCACAATAATGGATGAAATGTACATCCGACAATATTTAGTCTATGACAAACAGACTGGAGCTCTGATAGGTTTTGCCAATCTTGGTAACATTAATGAGCAATTTTCGGAGTTTGAATATAGCTTGCAAGTGGAAGACACCAGTAGCAATCAACTATCTCTAGCAAAGACCATGCTTGTGATTATGGTTGAAGGGCTTTTCACTCAACTAGAATATCCTTACGCTCAGTTCCCTTGCCAAAGTTTGAAAGGAGATCAGATGTATGAGGTCTTTTGGGAATCAGTTTTTCGCATTGAAAGATGTGGTTTGAAATTAATTGCTACAACATTCGATGGTGTAAGCCAAAACAGTCATTTTCTTAGGATTCATCAGGGATGTACTCCAGCAACAACCACCTCTTCACAACATTCACTTCCTTACAAAATTAATAATCCATATGCAGATGATGGCCGTGAGATATTCTTCTTTTTTGATCCATCACATCTTATAAAAACTACCAGGGAATCCAAGGCAAGAAGCCTTGTGCAATTGTAATGCATATATTTCATGATCATATAGAACAATGGTAAGACAATAGAATGGAAACATCTTGAAGACTTGTATAGAATAGATAGTGGTGCACAAAGAGAGAATAGGATTATCACTAGTACCAAATATCAAATACGAGCATGTCCATCTCAACTCGTTTTCACATATGCAAGTAGACCTTGCTGCACAGGTATATTATACATATATCAGCTCTATCTTACTACACTACTGTATTTAATACACAGGTACTTAGTAATATAGTTGCCAGCGCAATGAAAAAAAACTGGAGGTGAAGAAGTGGAGGAGACAGTTAAGTTTACAGATGTTTAATTGATTTTTTTGACTGCCTGAATGTTAATGACTATGAAAGTGGAAACATTCCCAAAATTCATTCAAGGACTCATACATATCATCCAAAGACTTCAGATTAAAGGTATAGAGGTTGCATGTGTGATTCTATATAATCTAATCCAAAACAACCAAACTGTGAAAAAAGAGTGTGGCCCCCAAAAAGGCTATGGTGAAAAAAGATGTGAAATTTAACGTGGCGGCCAAGAAATGGCTGTGATGGTAGGTTAATGGTGGTAAAAATTTTAATAATGACAATTCAGGTGAATTTGGTGCCGCTTGGTCTTGGCACAAAATTCACCTGAATTGTCGTTATTAAATTTTTTACCAATAACTTACCATCACAGCCATTTCTTGGCCGCCACCTTGGATTTCACATCTTTTTTCTCCATAACCTTGTTGGGGGCTGCACTCCTTTTTTTACAGCTTGGCTGGTTTGGATTAGATATCGCTTCTTTTCGTATAGCCCGCCAGCTTTGGGGCTTTTAAACTTATCCTTTTTTTCTTTACCACAGGAAGAAAAAGATTTAATCCTAATCATAATCAAGATTTAAAACAAATTTTTAATACTTTAACTATTTTTGATTTATCAGTAATTATACAAATTATATATATTATATACATAATTATGTTTATTACATGCCAAATATTTCCTACAGGATAACTTGTTTGCAGATGATCTCTCTGCTGGGTTGTAGCTGAACTCTCCTCAGGATTCTCTCTACAGGGTGACTTGTTTATAGCTGAACTCTCTATAGGGTTATCTGTTTGTAGTTGAACTCTCTACAGGATGATTTGTTTGTAGCTGAACTCTCTACAAGATAACTTTTTCTAGCTGATCTCTCTATACAGGGTGACTTGTTTCTAGCTGATCTCTGGATAACTTGTTTCTAGCTGAACTCTCTATAGGGTAACTTGTTTGTAGCTGAACTCTCTACAAGATGGTTTCTTTGTAGCTGATCTCTCTACAGGGTGACTTGTTTCTAGCTGATCTCTCTACAGGGTGACTTGTTTCTAGCTGAATTCTCTATAGGTGACTTGTTTGCAGCTGAACTCTCTATACAGTGGTGTCTTTGTAGCTGAACTCTCTACAGAGTGACTTACTTGTAGCTGAACATTGTATAAAGTAATTTGTTTGTAGCTGATCTCTATAGGGTAGCTAACTTGTTTATACAGATGAACTCTCTACTGGGTAGTTTCTTTGTAGCTGAACTCTCTACAGGGTGACTTGTTTATGGCTGAATTCTCTTCAGTGTGACTTGTAATGTTCTGAATCTCTACAGCGATATATTTGTAGCTGAACTGTCTACAGGGTGACTTGCTTGTAGCTGAATTGTTTATAAGATTACCTGTTTGTAGCTGAACTGCCTACAGAATAACTTGCAGTGCATCTAGTTCTATAATGGAGTATGTTAAAAATGCAGCCGAATGCTCTATTAGGGTGACTGTTCTATTAGAGTATCGCGAACTCGCAACACTACATGTAGTTGGCTTTCAAATCATAACTCAGTGGTTTGTAATCCAATTCTTCTGTACTACTACAAGGACTTTCTATGATAATTGTTCCAACTACACACCGATGTTCAGCTCATTGCTCTAAGCGGTTTGCCTGGTAGGCGTGAAAACTAATAGTTTTTTTTATTATTCATTAAAATCGATTGTGTAATTGTGACACAGGTTGAGTTTTGTGTCATATCTCGATGGCCTTTATCTGGATTCCTTTCAAACCACAAAAAGGCACTCTTACGATAGGTACTCCATCTACATAGAAAGTTTCAGCTCATTATCCTGTAGGCATGGCAGACCTTCGACCTTATTTTACGCGAATAATTGGTCGTAACTCCGTGAATGTCCATCAGATTCCTACCAAAATTGGTACTGATATCCACTATAATGAGCCCTTTAAGTGTGCCAAATTTCAGCCCGATTGGAGCATGCATTCGTGTTTTATGGTAGATTTTGCAAAGTATGCAAAAAGAAGTAGAAGAAACAAAGGGGAAAAAAACCAAAAAAACCCCCAACCTTTGGCTGCTTGTATCTCGGAAATGGCTGGAGTGATTTTCTTCAAATTTGAAATGTAGACTCCCCCCCTACCTAGCTGGCAAATCTGTAGCAAATTTGTTTGTAATCGGATAAGGGATCACGAAGCTACAAAGATGTGAAAATCGTGTTTTCTTTCTTCCTGTTAATATACTCATGGTGTGGCGCGCCGGCTTCTTGGGCCACATGACACACTACTGTGTGTTTTGATATTATGTGTATATCATAATATTTTAATAGTGGATCAAAGAAGAATTTCTTCCATACCTTGATGTATGGTCAACATCTGTGAAAGAAAGAGAAGGCCAATATAGTCAATCACAAAGAAACAGAATGATGATGAGCAGAGAAATCATTTTTGGAACACACATAACAGGTAAAGATAGAGTCTACTTGACAACAAATTTACTATCAACTACTATTTTCAGCGCACCCTTTTGTTGAGTTGGTGGTGTACCTATTTTCTTTGCCATGAGTAAAAGTATTTTTGAGTAGGAAAATTTGTCAAGTTGCACTTGAACAATTTTTTGGTTGCCAGCGTCAAAGGGGCAGAGTGCATGAAAATCCAAATGCCAGTGAAGTCATAAATAACACACAAGCCTTCAGAATTATCAATGGTCTGTGTCATGTTCCAAAAGGAAACTGTAGGGAAAACTTCCCAAGTTAACGGTTGATAATAGTGTGTTACCAAAAATCACCAAACAATAATGACAATGCAACTGACTCAAGTATAATCATGTTGTTACTATTATGCCACTTGTGAAAAATCTCATATTGATTGAATAGGTATTATGCATGTACAACAGCATTACATATTTGTAGCAGTTATATACAAATATTTTAGATATAGTGTCATCATATTCATGTGCTACTGCTCCATCAGGCATTCAACTTTAGCACTCTTGGGAAGAAGCTTTTTCCTAAGACCCTTCAACTTTTGAATCGTTGTTTTCTTTGATTGTTTATATGCTTCCATCCATGCTGCAGTAAATGAAAAATCATGAATTGTGATCCACTGCTTGACAGTTAATTGCAACAAGATTTGGGCTTCATTATCCTCCCATTCTTCAGAAATTGTCTGAAAGCAATCTTTTACATTTTCATCTGATAAGATTGCTTGCAACAAAACCATCTTAGAACCTGCTACTATTGTACTTGCATGAGACATTGAGAAGTGTTGTCGTGTTCTCATTTCTACTGCATAAATAAAATTATAAGTATTACAAGTTACATGGATAAGCCTTCCTCTGTCAATAGTTTTAATCCATTCTTCAGAATCATGAGATGTTTCTGACAGTGTTTTCTTCTGCATCAATATTGTCATCAATGCCACTCTTTTCATAAAGCTCAGTTAAGCACAACAACTGCTTTCTTAAAGGGTGTGAGCCTCTTTCAAGTTTTTTCTTCAGGTGCCTTATAGCATGGCCAGCTACATATCGTAATGCATTGCATTCAATATAGTCTAAGTCCAGGTTGTTAGTAGTATACATGGGTGGCTGTGTGGTAAATGTTTGCTAGAGTATTTCTTTAAAAAATAACTTTAGTAATGTATTGGTAGAAAATTGTTGTAGCTATTCTGTGTGCTACTTGCAGAATCAGTCTTTCTCATGCAGATCTAAACTTGTCCGTGGCGATTGCTGCATGAAACCTTTTCTACATAACTTCCCAGCGGTTTGGCTTCTGTTCTTGTCTTGTGGTACGCAGTTGCACAACAGAAGAGTGATTTGTTGACAAACTTTGTTGACACTTTGACAGTTGTCTGGAACTTTCAACCAGATTAGCATATCAGTTGCAATAGCTCTGGCTAATGAAGTGTTGAGCTTAAAGCCTTCATCCTGTACCAATGTTTCCAGTGCAAAAATCCAGAGTTGTACCATGACTACAAAAAGAAATGATAAGGCAAGTCACTGATGGCTATATACATACACAGGCTGCTTAGCCACCTATATTATGAACTAGGCATGACAATTACATTGTGACTTACGAGGTGTTGCTAAGTTGCCCTGTTGCAAAACCAGACTGGTGTTCTGGCTATCATTCAGGTAGGCTCGGCCCACTGGAATCATGGCATAGATGCTCGGGTAGACACTGGTCCCAAACGGTCCAACAAACACTTCATAACAACACTTCTGAGTTTAATTGAAAATTAATTCGCTTAAAAGTGAATTAATGCCTCACTTTTTATCATTATAGAAACAGCTGTGATGCTGTATCTAAGGTAAGGCCACTGCAAGTCATACCTTAGTTTCTGGTCACGGGCGGATGATCAGGACTTCAGGACTATAGATACATCAGTATACTGTGATGACACAGTGTATAATATTATTTGCTCAATTCATGTTGATTTTGTTTTTAGTCAAGCTTAACCAACAGCATAAGTAGTTATAGCTATGCTTCTGCAAAAATGCACTATAGAAAAATTGTTGATGCTGGTTTTAAACAACTGATGTACAGTAAACTGCCGCCGTCAAAAGCCCCAGGGTGGGGCAAGTGTAGATGTCAAATCCCCAGTAGGTGTATGGGGACCCTGGGAGTGGGGAGATGGGGCTTGACATTGATAGGTGCATAATATTCAGGACAGTATATGACTGCTCTATTAGAATCCCTGATTGCTTTAGTAGAGTATCCCAATCTTTTGCTGTAAAAAAATCAGTGTCTTGATAGGTCACGTGGACTTAAGCGCCTATATTATTAATAATAGTCCTCATAAACTGGGGTTATGGGTTTGCCATGCAGGCGGGTGACCAGAAACTAAGGTTTGATTTGGTGTGGCCTAAGTGAGGCTACTTCCAGTAACAATGATCCGGCACGAAAAACTGGATGATTCCAATCCCGGGTACTATTCTGTATATCTACGTCCTTACGAATCCCAGAAAAGTTGGGATAAACCTCAGGTGTACTGGGCTCACATGCACACATTCGGGAGAGAAGAGATGGCAACGAAGGCTGTTATGGTTGTCAACAAAGGCACAATGCTTACGGAATACAAGGTAAACGTTAGCTTCTACTATACCATTTCTACTAGTCTTACCTGTAGTATCTAAGTACAACTACTGTGAAGCATTAGCGAGAGACACCACGAGTTGCACCCATACTTGTATGGCTTCTTAGAACAACTTTAGTGCCGGAAATGTGCCAGACTGAATATATTAGGCACAGGCACTTATACTGAAAGCAATAAGGCCCTGTGCCTAAAAATATACAGTCTGTGCCACACGAGACTAGTACTAAGGGTAGTACGATAGTGTAGCTATCCACTGGTGGTGTTAGTTTGATTTTGCCTGATATGCGATTTGGATTGGTTTTGTAAAATCTGGTCACATATGAATTACATTTTGGAAGGATTCATTCACATTAACATGTTATTAGTGCAACTACAAGGATATGGCAGCCATTTAGAAGTCACATATTATCACATCAAAAACATGATTTCTTCTAGCTGTCAAGATGGCGGAAATACAAGCAACAAAGAGTTGGCAAAGGCAATTACTCCACTGTCCAATAGCATTAAGTCCATTCAAGACAACAGTCTGATGCTAAAGGACAAAGTCACACAGCTTGTCACTCTATCAAGCTTCAGGGCAGCTGGTGAGACATCTGCGTCCCAACTGCATCAATCTTTGTACACCTGACTCATATGAAGTCTTATTCTTAATCTTGAATTTTCTTGTTTTGTTACATAGCTTTGTGTTGAAGGCTTAGCATCGAGTTGCCCCAAAGGTTCCAGCAGGTCATCAACTTTTAACTCATCATCATTACCAGCACTAGTGTGTTACGGACTCATGTCACTGTGTCTACAACAGCTTTGTCACACTGCTTGTAATGATTAGCAGTCAGGCAGAGGTGATAGCTTCGATCCAGATATCCTTGTAACACGAATTACCACAATTTAGTTTTACACAGAAATGCCCTCCTAACTCTTGACCAAAGTCATTGTTTAATGACATCTGCAGATTTCAAAGACTTGGCTGGCACCTTTTCTGTTTGGAGACACTTCGGTACTCTGACCAAACAGCACCATGATTATAAAATAATTCATGAATTACGAAATAGGTTAAATCACAGTATTTACAATTATCTAGCTGAATTAATAGATTATTCACTTTTGATAATTGCAAGAGTAAATCAAGACACACGATAGTGTGTCGTGCGGCCAAGTACAGCTAGTGCGGGCATGTGACAGACAAGTGTGTATATTACAGGAACCAAGAAAATGCCATTTTCACGCATCCGTAGCTCGATAATGGCAGGACGGAAATTAAGCATTTTTGCTGTGGAAACTCCATTGGGGTAGGGCACCTCACATTCCAAATTTGAGATGAATCCACCCATCCATCACTGAGATACGCACCTTCAAAGTTCGTCTTATTTTCTTTGTATTTTCTTCTTAATATTTTTCTTATTCTTCTTTGTCTAGCACACTTTAGAAAACTTGTAATAACTTGCACGTGCTTTGGTTGATTTACTTAAAATTTGGGGGGCAGTAGGAACGTAATACTGCACATTTACAGACCAATTTTGGTACAGATCAGACAAAGAACAAGGGAGCTATGCGCGATGTTTCAAAAATACAAGTCACGTCTCCAGGGTGAACTGCTTGACAGAATTATTGGAGTTGTAACAAAAACTCCAACTAAGCGCACGATCGAGTTTTGCTAATAAAATAGTATTACTTGTCACACCTACCAGGCAAACTAGTTTATGGAATCAGCTGAAAATAGGTACAGACGTAGATTAATTGTCTTAGAACAAGCTTTCAGTGGTTTATAAGGAATCAGATAAAAATCACTGAGTTACACTACGAAAGTCAACTAGGTGTACCAAGTGCGCGATAGAGATAAATAGTGCAGTCATCCTAATAGAAGATTCAGCTTCATAATAATTTTTTCTATTAGAACATTCAGCTACAATCTAGTCACCATGTAGAACAGGTTTACACCACCACCTACATGACAAGTTATTTTCCAAGAACCATCCGGGAATGGAATTCACTGCCACCGCAACTAATTGAACTGAACACTTTAGCTACCTTGATTGAACAGCATTTATAATTTGTAATTGTTCAGCTTTGCTGTCTGCCCTTTTCCCCCAAATAAATAAATAAATAAATAATAGTTCAGCTAACAACAAGTTACCCAAAAGAGAGTTCAACTACAATCAAGTCACTCTGTAGAGAGTTCAACTACAAAAAAATCACCCTGTAGAGAGTTCAGTTACAAACAAGTCACCTGTAGAGAGTTTAACTACAAACAAGTTACCCTGAAGAGAGTTCAGCAATAAACAAGTCACCCTGTAGACTTCAGCTACAAATAAATCACCCTGTAGAGAGTTCAGTTACAAACAAATCACCCTGTAGATAGTTCAACTACAAACAAGTCACCCTGTAGAGAGTTCAACTACAAATAAATCACCCTGTAGAGAGTTCAACTACAAACAAGTTACCCTGTAGAGAGTTCAACTACAAATAAATCACCCTGTAGAGAGTTTAACTACAAACAAGTCACCCTATAGAGAGTTCAGTTACAAACAAGTCACCTGTAGAGAGTTTAACTACAAACAAGTTACCCTGAAGAGAGTTCAGCAATAAACAAGTCACCCTGTAGACTTCAGCCACAAATAAATCACCCTGTAGAGAGTTCAACTACAAACAAGTCACCCTGTAGAGAGTTCAACTACAAATAAATCACCCTGTAGAGAGTTCAACTACAAACAAGTCACCCTATAGAGAGTTCAGCTACAAACAAGCCACCCTGTAGAGAGTTCAACTACAAATAAATCACCCTGTAGAGAGTTCAACTACAAACAAGTCACCCTGTAGAGAGTTCAACTACAAATAAATCACCCTGTAGAGAGTTCAACTACAAACAAGTCACCCTGTAGAGAGTTCAACTACAAACAAGTCACCCTGTAGAGAGTTCAACTACAAACAAGTCACCCTGTAGAGAGTTCAACTACAAATAAATCACCCTGTAGAGAGTTCAGTTACAAACAAGTCACCTGTAGAGAGTTTAACTACAAACAAGTTACCCTGAAGAGAGTTCAGCAATAAACAAGTCACCCTGTAGACTTCAGCTACAAATAAATCACCCTGTAGAGAGTTCAGTTACAAACAAATCACCCTGTAGATAGTTCAACTACAAACAAGTCACCCTGTAGAGAGTTCAACTACAAATAAATCACCCTGTAGAGAGTTTAACTACAAACAAGTCACCCTATAGTGAGTTCAGTTACAAACAAGTCACCTGTAGAGAGTTCAACTACAAACAAGTTACCCTGAAGAGAGTTCAGCAATAAACAAGTCACCCTGTAGACTTCAGCTACAAATAAATCACCCTGTAGAGAGTTCAGTTACAAACAAATCACCCTGTAGAGAGTTCAACTACAAACAAGTCACCCTGTAGAGAGTTCAACTACAAACAAGTCACCCTGTAGAGAGTTCAACTACAAACAAGTCACCCTGTAGAGAGTTCAACTACAAACAAGTCACCCTGTAGAGAGTTCAACTACAAACAAGTCACCCTGTAGAGAGTTCAGCTACAAATAAATCACCCTGTAGAGAGTTCAACTACAAACAAGTCACCCTGTAGAGAGTTCAACTACAAACAAGTCACCCTGTAGAGAGTTCAACTACAAACAAGTCACCCTATAGAGAGTTCAGCTACAAACAAGCCACCCTGTAGAGAGTTCAACTACAAATAAATCACCCTGTAGAGAGTTCAACTACAAACAAGTCACCCTATAGAGAGTTCAGCTACAAACAAGCCACCCTGTAGAGAGTTCAACTACAAATAAATCACCCTGTAGAGAGTTCAACTACAAACAAGTCACCCTGTAGAGAGTTCAACTACAAATAAATCACCCTGTAGAGAGTTCAACTACAAACAAGTCACCCTATAGAGAGTTCAGTTACAAACAAGTCACCTGTAGAGAGTTTAACTACAAACAAGTTACCCTGAAGAGAGTTCAGCAATAAACAAGTCACCCTGTAGACTTCAGCTACAAATAAATCACCCTGTAGAGAGTTCAGTTACAAACAAATCACCCTGTAGAGAGTTCAACTACAAACAAGTCACCCTGTAGAGAGTTCAACTACAAATAAATCACCCTGTAGAGAGTTCAACTACAAACAAGTCACCCTATAGAGAGTTCAGCTACAAACAAGCCACCCTGTAGAGAGTTCAACTACAAATAAATCACCCTGTAGAGAGTTCAACTACAAACAAGTCACCCTGTAGAGAGTTCAACTACAAATAAATCACCCTGTAGAGAGTTCAACTACAAACAAGTCACCCTGTAGAGAGTTCAACTACAAATAAATCACCCTGTAGAGAGTTCAACTACAAACAAGTCACCCTGTAGAGAGTTCAACTACAAACAAGTCACCCTGTAGAGAGTTCAACTACAAATAAATCACCCTGTAGAGAGTTCAACTACAAACAAGTTACCCTGTAGAGAGTTCAACTACAAACAAGTCACCCTGTAGAGAGTTCAACTACAAACAAGTCACCCTTCAGCTACAAACAAGCCACCCTGTAGAGAGTTCAACTACAAATAAATCACCCTGTAGAGAGTTCAACTACAAACAAGTCACCTTGTAGAGAGTTCAACTACAAACAAGTCACCCTGTAGAGAGTTCAACTACAAATAAATCACCCTGTAGAGAGTTCAACTACAAACAAGTCACCCTGTAGAGAGTTCAACTACAAACAAGTCACCCTGTAGAGAGTTCAACTACAAACAAGTCACCCTATAGAGAGTTCAGCTACAAACAAGTCACCTGTAGAGAGTTTAACTACAAACAAGTTACCCTGAAGAGAGTTCAGCAATAAACAGGTCACCCTGTAGACTTCAGCTACAAATAAATCACCCTGTAGAGAGTTCAGTTACAAATAAATCACCCTGTAGACAGTTCAACTACAAATAAATCACCCTGTAGAGAGTTCAACTACAAACAAGTCACCCTATAGAGAGTTCAGCTACAAACAAGCCACCCTGTAGAGAGTTCAACTACAAACAAGTCACCCTATAGAGAGTTCAGCTACAAACAAGCCACCCTGTAGAGAGTTCAGCTACAAACAAGCCACCCTGTAGAGAGTTCAGCAACAAACAAGAAGTCACCCTGTAGAGTTCAGCAATAAACAAGTTACCTTGTGGAGATTTCTGCTACAAAGTTGTCTACCTGTGGGAGAGAGTACATGTGATGATTTTCATATAGTATTAATTTTTGTAAAAAAAAAAGCATCATTATAAAAAAAGTATCCATAGAATTCAGGTCTTGATGTCTTCTCCTTTCTGCAGAAAAAGTAAGAGAACTACAATACTGGCCACAGGCTAGCTTTGGAGTATACAAATACAAAAAGAAGTGATATCTACACAAAAACAGCCAAGCTGTGAAAAAAGGGTGCGGCCTCCAAAAATTCCAGGGTGAAAAAAAAGTGAAATCAAAGGTGGCAGCTAAGAAATGGCTGTTATGGTAGGTTAATAGCAAAATTTTAATAACAACAATTCAGGTGAATTTGGTGCTAAATCCTCGGAAAAGGCAACACAAATTCACCTGAATTGTCGTTATTAAAATTTTTGTCATTAACCTACCATCACAGCCATTTCTTGGCCGCCACCTTTGATTTCACATCTTTTTTCACCCTGGCTTATTTGGAGGCTGCACCCTTTTTCACAGCTTGGCTGTTTTTGTATAGTACTATTTACTCTAAAAAAACTCACCATGAAATCATCTTCATTGTGAAGGTTTTCCTCAGGAATTTCCAATCTATGTTTCTCTAGGAGACTCTTGTAGTGCTCTATAGTCTTATTACTTTCTGCAAATTTTTGATCAAGATCCATCAGTCTAGCTAATTCTTGTGCCAAATGCATATTGGTTCGCAACAGAGATTCTTTTTCTCCTTCCAGCTGATTAATGGTTTCTTCATAATCAATACATCTACTTTCATACTGTTCCTAAGGAAAAAATAATCACACCAGTAAAATATTTTTAACACTATTCTACAGATGCTACATAACACATATGCATGTAAGCTATGAATATCAAACAGTGCAGTAATACTGTTTAAGTAGGGATTGCCCCTAAATGAAACACGCCGTCTAAAATTGCCACCTTTAAAAATCATCCTAGAGACATTTTACACAAACAAAATCATGCACCTGTATGGAATAATATTAGTCTGTGTCACATCAAATACAGCATTATAAACAAGAACTACTCACAGGTGGCTGTGTTTAAAAACATGAATTTTTGTCATCCTGCTTGCCTTCCAGCCTGATTAGTCGCAAGGCTGGAGGCCAAACAAAGCAACACAAAGCCACCTTTTACGCACAATAACAAACTCACCAGTGGCATGTGCCTTTTGGGGTTCCAACAAGGTGTATGCCCTGTGCTTTCCTTTTATCTTTAATCAGGCTGGTCGTCGTCTGCTGACCATAATGATGTGCTAATTTTCGGCATTAATACTTTCCTTGGATAGCATGTTTAGATGCTACAAAATTATGTCAAATGCATACGCTATTGTAAAGGTACTAGACACCCGGTAGATACACCTGTACTTGATAAATTTGCCCATCCTCATTAATAATCTTGGTTGACTAATAACAATTAAATGTGGAGACCACATCTCTTAGCAATCTATTACTTGAACATGATGAACTCACCCCTTATAGGTTCAGCTGAATTTACAATGATAGCACAGAAAAAATATGGAATAGTGACCATGTTCCTTGTGGCCAACTCAAGATACTCTAATACAGCATTCACCTTAATAGAACAGTCACACGCATATTGAATTATTATAACAGTATGGTAGTACAGTCTAAGTAGGGATCGATATCGTCCCAAAAATTTCATGCACTGTCCAAAATCCTGCCTTTGAAAATCATCCTAGAGACTTTGTATGCAACGAAAATGACCTTTATGGAATAGTACTAGTCTATAGTATAATACTATAGTTACACACCAAGACCAAGGGAACTAAGCAATCTAGTAACCTGAGGCTGTAGCGTCCCGAGTGCAGCAAGGGTGCTACTAAGGGCCTCAGGGGTTATTAAATCACCTAGCTCCCGTTGGTCGCGGTGTCTAACTTATTTAGACTATGGTTTAAAGTACATAGCTTTATAGCCAGAGCATGAGTGTGGGATGAAAGAGAAATGCAGATCAGCGGAACAGTTTCTTCCTGAAGACCTTACAGTGCCCACAAAAATAATCACTCAAGCGATAACCAGAGTAACGGCTAGAGCTACAGTAGATACGCCACTTAGTCTACTATTTGTCCAGAATTATTTGCGGAACACGGAGAAGAAGAGTATTACAGTATTATCAAGTACTGCAGTGTGCCTTTCGTGTTATAATTATTTATCATGTACAAAATTGCTGAGGGCGGGTTACTAAGTGAACATGTGTAGGTGACTAAGTGAGCATGTCAGGTGACTAAGTAATTTAGTAAACCTGTAAATGAGCAGTACCATAAATAATATATAATACAGCATTTAATATAACAAAACACTTAACAGGTGTCCGGATATAGAATTTTTTAAAAATCACCAAAACTCAAATTTTAGTCCCACTGCCTCACTGCCTGCCTGCTTGACTGACTGGCTGCCAGACCACAGTCACAAGGGTAGAGGCCAAGCGAAGCAGCACACAGCCTCCATTTATGCCACTCACCTGCCTTTTTTGGGTTCTGATGTGTGTAGGCCCTCTGCGCCTTGTCTTTTCTTTTATCTTCAACCAGGCTGCTTGTCTTCTTCATCCAACGAAAACCATAACGAGATGTTAATTTTCCATATCAACACTTTCTTTCAGTGGCATATTTAGATGCCACAGAATTATTTCAGAGCTAGATTTCAGAAGAGCTTCAGTCCTGGTGCTACTATAAGAGGTACACTAGCTAGAGATATCTGCAACTTCGCAATTGGGATCCCTTTTGCGATAGGTTCGCAACTACACCCATCAAATAAAGATCTAGGTTGACCAATAGCAAGTGCACGGAGACCACAACTCTTAACAACCTAGCTATTTACAGTAAATAAGATTACCTCACCCCTTATTGGTCTAGCTAGCTGGCTGTACACCCTTGGCTGACTCAAGATCCTCAAATACAACAACCACTCTAATACAACAGTCATAGATGATATTCTAATTAGGGATCTATGCAATTAAAAGTAGTGAAACAAGAGATAAATGATGGTATTACAGCACAGCCTGATGGGAAAATCCCACTTTGGCATTAACCAATCATGCCAATGTTGGGATTTTCCCTCAAAGCTATGCTGTAATACCATCATTCATCTATTGTTTCACTACCATACGAGGGGAAATTTTCACGGCATGAAACTTTTATGGTTGCAAACTAAAACAGGATTTTCACGGTCTCAAGTTTTCATGCTTAATTGAAGAATTGTCTTGCAGCTATCCGAGTTGGTATAACATTTCACGATGACTATGCGAGATATAACTCATTACTTTAAGCCAGCCAAGCCAAGTGTTTTGCCAAGCAGTGTCTCGCAGTCAACAATTGATTGTGCTAACAAGGAGCTGAAAGCGATCTCAAGCGCCACTCACAGCCAAGTGGGAAAGAAACATGGTGAATATATGAAGCTTGATGATGAAGAGAGAGCTACTGTAGGGGAATATGCTGCAAAACATGGAATTGCAGCTGTCATTCAACATTTTGAAGCAAAGAAATGTTTCCCAAATTTAAAGGAAGCCAGCGTTCGTAGGTGGAAAAAAAGCCTACATACAGGCTGTACTAAACCAGTCAACTGACAGAAAGCAAGATGGCAAAGCAGTGGAAGTCATAGAGCTTCCTCAAAAAAAGTGTGGAAGACCACTTTTACTACAAGAAGAACTGGAGGAAGAGGTCAAATTGTTCATAAAAGCCTCCCGTGCAGAGGAGACAGTTGTGAAGACTGAACCCATCATGGGCACAGCTACAGGTGTTGTGATTAGCCATGATGCCAACTTGCTTGTTGAAAATGGAGGGTATATTAATATAACCAGGGAATGGGCACAACAATTACTTCAACGCCGGAATGGGTTTAGTGAAGCAGAAAGGGACAACAAAAGCTAAGGTATTCCCATCTGATTCAGAAAAACTGAAATGACAGTTTTTGTCCAAAATCCGCACAATAGTTGCAATGGAAAGCATTCCAAAGGAGCTAATAATCAACTGGGACCAACCAGGTATGAAATATGTACCAGTGGAGGGGGCTAAATGGGTATAAATTGCTGGGCTGGATGATAAACAGCAAATCACAGTTGTGCTATGGATGGAAAGCTGCTGCCTACACAAGTGATCTATGCTGACAAGACCCCTGCTTGCTTACCTAAGTCCAGCATCCACAGAATTGGCATTTGACTTACTCTGAAAATCACTGGTCAAATGAACACAACATGATGGGTTATTTACATAACATATTGATCCCATACGTTAATACAACTCGTGCTAATCTGAATCTGAGCAGCTCTCATCCATGCCTTGTCACATTTGACTCATTCAAAGGTCAAAATTAATTACAGATGCCTTTTTGGATACCCTGGATGAGAACAACATCCTAGTGGTAGAAGTTCTTCCAAACTGCACTGACCGGCTGCAACCATTAGATTTAGCAGTCAACAAGCCATTGAAAGACCAGATGAAGAAGCAGTTTCACTATTGGTACGCAGAGGAAGTTAAGAAGAAGCTGAAAGCCACTCCAGGGACTGGGAATAACAATAAAGTTGTAGACCTGAAGCTCACAAGGTTAAAGCAACTTGGGCTGCAATGGCTGGTGGATGCTTGTAGTTACGTTGAACGTAATGATTTTATTCAGAATGGCTTTTCTGAGGCTGGAATTACTTCAACTTTGTCCCCATATGTTTGACTTCAGTTAGCACAGTATACTGTACAATATTTTACTCATGTATATTAGTTATTATTATTATTACTAGGCCTGGGGCAAATACAACCAAGTACAATCACCAATGGGACAACCTACCAATAAGGCAGTGGATGACCAGTACAGTGTGTGTGTGTGTGCGTGTGTGTTGTCACATAAATGCAATTATTATCAGATGTTTAAGCACAACAGTCACGTGCACTCTAATATAATTATAGACATATATAACAGGCTCTCAGAATGCACACTGACCAACAAACGCTTAATTAAATCTAGGATATTAATTGTGTAGCTATCTGTACACAATTTGTGTCCTCCTCATATGATACCAGTTGTTTAAATGAGGATGGATCAGGGTGATGGATTAATACATGGTTGGAGTTGCCAATGGCAGACCACAGTGATATCTGGGACAAAAGAAGCCGAGTATTTCCACTATATGTCACACACAACCATTATCTGACTCATCCACTGAGTTACATTTTTAAGTATGAGATGGGCCGATATGTCAAAAAATGGTCACATGGTGTCTTGGATACACTGCAAGTTGAAATAAAATGTGTAGCAGATTGCTGTGAAAGGTGGCAGTGCCTTCAAAGGAATACTCGTGGATATGGCACATCAGTGGTGTGCGGACACTGAATGATAGCTACAGTAGTGATTGGCACTTCACAACTACAGGAGATATTATTTTATTTATTGTTACTGGGTAGTTAATTACAAACACAGTACAAACAAACAATGCAAACAGTATTACAACATGATACCTCTGTTAATAATCCGCCTGTGCTGGCAACTGGTGGCAGCTGGCATGGCGACTCGAGAGGCTTACAGCGGCACCTGGCACTTGTCTGAACATTTAGAAAACGAAGATCTGGGTGCAAACGATTAGTAGACAAGTTAGTAGTAGACCTGCGGATGGTACCTCATGGTCACTAATCTTCTACCGGCCTTTGGGGAATCATGGGTATGGTGCTGGATGTTATATAGAATTACATGTTCGTTCAGGTCATCAACACGAACAGGCATAATTATTATACGTTTGTGCCTTTGTTCACTGGCGAGTTGAACCCCAGTTCGTGCAAGTTCATAGGCCTTGTAGTTTTCCCAAACATTAATTAATTATTTATTATTTAATTATTCATTATTATTTATGATGTAATTTTAACCGCATTTTGTATTATTCTTAGTACTTGGTTGTATGATGATTGATTACTTTAACTGTAACGAGTAACTTTCATTGTTATAATATGTAGCTATGTACATTACAATTATCACTATCATGGAAATAATTCCAAAGTACAATCAGAAAAATACTGAAGAAGGTGTTCCCGCATTGCGGTTCACTGTAACTCTTCTTACGAGGGTCTTTTCCAAATGCAATACTTGTGGCATTAGTGAGCCACATTCCTTTCCTCCTTGCTGCTTCTGCACATCTTTAGGAACACAAATGTTGCTTGGCGAGCAATGAAATTGTTTTTTAAGCAAACATAATGTTTCTTCATCCCACTTGGTACAACCTGAGTCATACACCAACCTGGTGTACCAATAGTAGTAGCACATATCCAGTGATCTCCACCAATATGGAAGATCTGTGTTGCATTGCACGTGGACTCTTTATGAGGTTTGTCATGCAAGAATGTGAGACGCAGACCATTGAGGGTAGGGAATTTGGCTTTCAAAATTCTCCGTGCAATATTAACGTGCTTGTCAGTGAGTTTCTCACCACTGGTAAGTATCTTCTTGTCTAAATTTGTTAAAGATATATCTCTAACTTAACCCACACTTGGGTCTCGATGCTTCCTTGTGTCTCCTGACTTTCCACACAGACATCCTCATCGATGGGCTCCATCTTCAACTTCACTTCATCACAAAATGGTATGGGCTCTGATGTCACAGGACTGCACTGGACCGAAGAATCAGTAACTATAAGAAACAGAGTAAACTTATAGCTGGAAATTACATTAGGCTGAGTATTGCCTATAGACAACCTGTCTAGGGCCTTAGGGCAAAAGAATGCCTCAGACTTTAGATTGTGTATTAAAAGGCTATTCATACAGTTAATTGCATTCACATTTTCTTTTACACAGCCAGCTAGCTAACCATAAATACATGCTTTTCTCATTTAATGGTCCCTAAAATTAAGTTTTGCCCAAGGGCCAGCCCCTGCAACAATGACAATGGCTATGAACATAATCGACCTAGACTACGTATAATACCTTGCAGCTCACCCTGCAGCTTACTAACTCCATTGTGTTTATCACTAAATAATTTAAGCGCCACCCTTGTTACATCGTCCGATCCAGTAAATTTATACTTGCACGGCAATTCCAGCCCCCCTTACGTCAAATTATGAGAGTACCTTCTTTGGTCTGGTCACCGTGCTGATAATTGTCCCACCATTCCTCAGAAATTGCATACGCATGCAAGAAATAGTGTGCGGTACATGGCCAACAATTGCTCTCTCCTTCCACAGTGCTACCACAAAGGGGTCTCTCGCATTTCTAGATTCCCTCTCACACACCACAGTTTCTCCAACTGGGGCATTCCATATATCCTTATAGATATGGTAGCCATGAATACAGCTAATTAAGGTAAAAGCGCTGGTCATTGTCTGTGTCGTAGCACTAGTAAGTGTTGCAAAGAAATGTTACATGCTATGAAAATTTCATGGAGTTTATTGTCACAGTTGCACTGTTAACTGCGAAAACCATGAAAATTACGTACTGTGAAAATTACGTACCATGAAAATTTCCATGCGTACGGCACCTTTTATCGCATTGATCCCTACTTCATTTTTAAATTAATAATTTTTGGGGCGAGTCTGAGTGAGCCCCACACTGGAGGTAGCTGGTTCGACTGTGGACCATCACGTAACCTAAAGTTTACACAAAGAACATAGAAATCTATAAACTGCCATGTGCGCAAAAGTGCACGTTACATGCTCTCATGTATGTCGCATGCGGTACGTTCTTGTGCAATGGCTAGCAATGTGCCAAGAAGTGTTGAAACTGTGAGTGAAAGAGAGGTTGAGGCTCAGAAGAAGGGAGTGTGACAGACTAGAAGACAAGCAAAGTTTGTAAGCGCGTGCATAGTGGATTAACACACCTCAATTTACACAGCTTCTGCCAACCATAGTACATGTTTCATTTAATAGTTTAAAATGCTTCAAGTAACTTTTTAAAATCATTTTAATATGTGACTGGATCTGCGAAAACCTGACATAGTCACACATTTTCAAATTTTTGTTTATTAAATATTTATAATCTACTTAGCTGAATGTATGTTCTGGCAAAGCTTCAGCCTCATATCCCAACAACTTTTGGAGTTATAGTCCTACAAAGTGTATCAACAGAAAGATTGATTTGTACAGCAAGTATAAGGAAAATAAATTACAGGCGCTTACTAAAACAGTTGTAATGTATGAACAGAATGTCATAGGTAGCCAAAATTTGTACCATCACGCTGGCCGTGAATAGGGGAATTGATTACTGGGTAAAGTTTTCTTTGTATCGCCTTTCTTCACTACATACAAAGGCAAAATCTGTGAAGAAAGGTTAAACATGTGCAACCGTTTCGACATGACGTAAACAAACACCCATAACCTATGTATCCTTGGGTCTACTGCAACAAAACAAGATTTCGATCTCCTCTTGAGTAGGCGAATAAGATGATATCCAGGTTTTTATTGTTAGACCTTTTCTCACTAAGAACAAAATGTTTTAAAAAAATTTACGGATTTTTTTAACACTATGCAAGTATCTCACCTATTGTATTCAATGCTTTATACTGTAAATTAAGCTCACATGATTGTGTCGGGTTTTCGTAGATCAGGTTACATAATGATTTGATCAGAACTATTCTTAATTGTCATTGTATGTTCAGTTGATTGCATTAAATATTTAGCTATTTACTTTGAGATCAGGCTTGCCCCACAATGCTTTTAGCATCTGTCTAGTAAATCTAATCCAAAACAGCCAAGCTGTAAAAAGAGTGCGGCCCCCAAAAAGACTATGGTGAAAAAAGATGTGAAATCCAAGGTGGCGGCCAAGAAATGGCTGTGATGGTAGGTTAATGGTAAAAAATTTAATAACAACAATTCAGGTGAATTTGGTGCCACTTGGTCTTGGCACAAAATTTACCTGAATTGTCGTTATTAAAATCTTTACCATTAACCTACCATCACAGCCATTTCTTGGCCGCCACCTTGGATTTCACATCTTCTTTCACCATAGCCTTTTTGAGGGCCGCACTCTTTTTTTACAGCTTGGCTGTTTTGGATTAGATTTCACATCTTTTTTCTTTACCACAGGAAGAAGAAAAAATAAAGATTTTAAATACTTTAACTATTTCTAATTTTATCAGTAAATATACAAATTTTATATATATAAAATACATATATCAATTATTCCCTACGGATAACTTGCTTGCAGCTGTTCTCTCTGCTGGGTGACTTGAAATGTAACTGAAGTCTCTACAGGGTGATCTTTTCGTAGCTGAACTCTCTACAAGGTAACTTCTTCTAGCTGCTCTCTCTACAGGGTAATTTGTTTGCAGCTGAACTCTCTACATGATGGTTTCTTTGTAGCTGAACTCTCTACAAGGTAACTTTTTCTAGCTGATCTTTCTACAGGGCGATTTGTTTGTAGCTGAATTCTTTTCAAGGTGATTGGTTTGCAGCTGAACTCGCGGTTTCTTTGTAGCTGAACTCTCTACAAGGTGACTTCTTCTAGCTGAATTCCCTACAGGATCTTTTCGTAGCTGAACTCTCTACAGGGTGATTTGATTGCAGCTGAACTCTCTACATGATGGTTTCTTTGTAGCTGAACTCTCTACATGGTAGCTTCTTCTAGCTGATCTCTCTACAGGGTGATTTGCTTGTAGCTGAACTGTCTACAATATTAACTGGTTGCTACTGGAGTCCCTACAGCATAGTTTGCAATGTAATAGAAATCTATAATGGAGTAAGTCATAAACTAGCTGAATACCCTATTAGGGTGACTGTTCTATTAGAGTATCTTGATCTCTGATTTACTACACGGAGTTGGCTTTTGAATCATAACTCAGTGGTTTGTAATCCGATTCTTCTGTACTACTGCAAGGACTTTCTACGGTGTCTATTCCAGCTATATACCCATTTTCAGCTCACTGATTTAAGCAGTTTGCCTGGTAGATTTGAAAATTATTGGTAGTTTTATTCACGAATCTCGATCGTGTAATTGTTACACATTTGTTACACATTTTTGGTTTCGTGTCATATCTCCATGATCTTTATTTCGATTGCTTTCAAACCACCAAAAGACACTCCTACAATGGTTGATTTATCTGCAAAACGATTTTCAACTCATTCCATGAAGCGGTTTACCCTGTAGGCGTGACAACAAATCGATCTAGTTTTACGCGAATAATTGGTCATAAATCCTTAACCGTTCATCGGATTTGTACCAAATTTGATACTAGAATTCACCTTTGGACTGCCTTCTATGTGCCAAATTTCAAGGCAATCAGAGTATGCGTTTGCATTTTATAGCAATTTTTGCAAGTGTGCAGAAACACGAAGAAGAATAAGAAAGAAAAAAAACTGAAACTTTGGCTGCTCGTAACTCAGAAATGGTTTAAGCGATTTCCTTCAAATTTGGAATGTGGACTCCCCTAGCTGGCGGGCAACTCTGCAGCAAATTTGGTTCCAATCGGATAAGGTATCACCAAGATACAAAGGTGTGAAAATGACATTTTCTTTCTTCGTGTCAATATACCCACGGTGTGGCATGCCGGCTTCTTGGGCTGCACGACACACTACCGTGTGTCTTGATAATATCAAACAGTACAGGTAGTAAAAATCACCAAAACTTGAATTACTGTCTGCCTGCCAACACAGTCACAAGGCAGGAGGCCAAACGAAGCAGTGCACGGTCACCATTTTATGCTACAATCACAAACTCACCAGTGGGATGTGCCTTTTTGGGGTCCTGACAAGTGTGTTCCTTGTCTTTCCTTTTATCTTCAATCAGCCTGGTCTTTTCGTTCTTCTTCATGCATGAAAACCATATTGAGCAGGGTTCTGCCCAGAAATTCCTGAGTGGTGGCCTAAAGTTACCATGAACTGATATGCTGTGTGTTATATTAGGGTATATTGCACATGTATCAATGATATATGCAAGAATTGTACTGGTCGGTTTTTAGAGGTACTGGTCGCTTTGAACCACTGCCGACCAGTGTGGGCAGAACCCTGATTGAGGCATTGATTTCCCTATCAACACTTTCCTTGAGATACCACAAACTTTATTCAAGTGCTTATGCTCAGTAGATACCTGTAACTTCACAATAGGTTCAATACCACACCTATTAACACGATCTCGGTGATTAATCATAACGATTGAGCATTAAGACCATACCTCTCAACAATTTAACCAAATAAACTAGTATATGTATTTAAAATCAAGTAGGGATTCAAGTGATAAAAGGTGAAACGAGAGACGAATGATGGTATTACATCACAGCTTAGTGGGAAAATCCCTACTTTGGCATTGAACAAAATGTAGGGATTTTCCCACCAAGTTATGTTGTGCATCATTTACCTCTTGTTTCATTAGTTTTTATTGCTTGGATCCTGACTTCATTTTTACTAGTACTACTATCATACAGTACAAGACAGTACTGTATAGTAGGGACTAGAGATGCAACAATATATTGATACATTGCATATCATATCGTAGTAAGACAATATCGCTGTATTGATACAGAGTCAAACTGTATCCATATATTGCGTATCATGATGTATCGACATATCATGGCTTGTTGACATGGCTGACAATCAAAATTATTGTACATTGTGGTTAAACTGAATGGTATGTAATGCTTCTCAAAGAAAAAATAGCTCACTTATTTCCCTTAAAAAATGACATAGACCATTGTTTAGACTTCACTTTGTATCGTGCAATATATCGCTGTATCGTGATATACCAGAGGCAATATATCGATATGTCTACACACTGTATCGTTGCAACTCTAGTAGGGACCACAAAGGTTTGGGCGTGGCCCATGAAAAACATTACCTATACATCAGCCTTACTTTCCCTGATGACAATGAAGCAGTATTGGTTAGGCCAAAACAAACCTTCAGATCAACCCAAAATGCTTTCAACAAGCTGCTACGAAATTTTTTAAATAAAATTTTATGAAATTTAAAAAAAAAATTATTAAATGGAATTTTCTAGTGACTGACTGATTGATGTCATCAGATAAGCGTAACTTGACAACGGTTAAGGTTACAGGCTTGATTTTTTCACTGTTTACATCGCTTCAGCTGGACACATGCCTTTTGGCATACCACAGTATGCACAATGCATTCTTCGTGAACTTACCAGTGTCTCCCTTTATGTGCCATTCATCTTTGCAAAGTGTTGATTTGACAGTAGCGCGTGATGGTTGTAATGGAAATCGTCTGTATTTTTAATAGTGGCTACTTTGATTGCAGAGGTGCTTTTTGAACAGTTCTTAATTCGTAATTCTGTGTAATGAGTTGAATATAGTTGACAACGAAGCATAATGGATACTCCACTTTTCAGACAATAACTGATAGCTGGGGAGCACAGCGCCATTTCTTTTGATGCGGTATGTGTGGGTCCACCAGTCATAATAATTTTATTTACAGTTTAGGTGTTTGTTTATCTTTTACTAACATAATTATGGCCACGAACCAGTGCATATAGCATAAAAAGAAAGAATGGCACCACATACGCCAAAAAATTAATTTTGTGTCTGAACACGTGCCCCAACAATCAATTACTGAAAAGTTAAGTGGCACTTACCGAACACTTTCTTTTTCAGCTGTGTTCTGCCTGTTACACAATGTTACAAGTGGAGAACAGTACAACAAACATTTCTACTAGACCTACATATAGCATGAATTAAAGAAGCTGTATTTAATTACTATGAATCAATACCTTGCATTGTTAGCAAAAAGAGCTGTGACACAAAGGAGGACAAAGGGAAGTCCATGATGCATGCATCGTATGTACTGTAGTTGGCAAAAAGCATGTCTCTGGACAAAGCAATGTAGAACAGTGAAAAATTAAGCCTGTAACCTTCTCTATTGTTAAGTTATGTTTGGCTGGAGGCATCAGTCAGTCAGTCAGTCAGTCAGTCAGTCAGTCAGTCAGTCAGTCAGTCAGTCAGTCAGTCAGTCAGTCAGTCAGTCAGTCAGTCAGTCAGTCAGTCAGTCAGTCAGTCAGTCAGTCAGTCAGTCAGTCAGAGTCAGTCAGTCAGTCAGTCAGTCAGTCAGTCAGTCAGTCAGTCAGTCAGTCAGTCAGTCAGTCAGTATGATAGATAGCATTTTGTCTATCTGCAATATACATAATTATAATAGTATACCACTTCATCTGATGACTTTCTAGCTGTTTTCTTAAGTATTTGTATTTCTTTATCCATATCTTTTATTTGCTGGTAGTTTTCATGGATTGTTTTCTGGTTTGCTTGTAAAGTTGCTTCCATCTGAGCTAAAGAATTGGTCAACTTTATATTTTCCACTTTCCCTTGTCAGACAGCATCAAACAGCTCAATACTATTAGCTGTAGCAAATGGAACCTGTTTGTCTACAGTAGCTTTGAGATCTCCTAAACTCTTACACACTGCTGATATTTGAGGTCGTTGTTCTGGTTTATTGTGCAAGCACGACTCCACCAACTGTTTTAATGATGACTGAGTGCAAAAAAGGAGATAGTCCTCTCGTCTTTGTACTTCAGTGAGAGCAGTCATTGAATCCTCGGGTAACAAATCTTTTGGTTCTGGCCACTGATGAGACATGATATGCAAAGTAATGCAAGCTAATGAGAACACATCTACTGGTTTGCCATAACGTGGCTTACGTGAAACTGCCTCGGGAGGCATAAAATGGAGGGTACCAGGTGTCTGTGTTTGTGTCTTCAACTTGTTATGCTCTATTACTTTAGCCATTCCAAGATCAGAAATTTTTGCCACAAAATGTTTTGTAAGGAGAACGTTATTGGACGAGAGGTCTCTGTGGATAATATCCTGACCATGAAGGAACTCCAGGCCTTGAGAAATATCAACCAGGATAGACAATTTGAAATGAAGTGGTATTTTATCTGTTTTGTACTTTTCCACAAAATCTTTTATGCTACACTCCATCATTTCCATCACAAGCCATGGTAGTTTAGCCTCACGAGTAGGATAATGAATACCCAACACCTGTACCACATTAGGATGATGTATTCGACTAGCCTTAACACACTCGGAGAGAAACAGTTGTTTCATGGCTTCGAATTCTGCAGGGGTAACACCATCCACTAAGTTAGGCCACACCAAGTCAAACCTTAGTTTCTGGTCACCCGCCCGCATGGTAAACCTGGAACCCTAGTTTATGAGGACTATTATTAATATTACAGGTGCTTAAGTGCATGTGACCCAGCAAGACACTTATTTTTTACTGCAAAAGATCGAGATACTCTAATAGAGCAGTCAGGGATTCCAATAGAGCAGTCACACTACTCTTAACTCTAATATTAGGTATATATGCCACACTAATAAAATGTTTCTAACTATAGCTAGTTTTGTCCTTGATTATATAGCTGTTCAGATTATAACTGTTACTAATGCTTCTGTAACCAAAGTAATTTCAGTAGCATTAACTACTAGTCCATGCAGATGGGCCATAGCTTTAACTTTATAATTCAAATGTAGTCCTCTAATGATTAGTCTAGTAACTTCAAATTCCTTATCACTGAACACTACAGGGGTATGGAAAGCCGGCAACATTCGGTGAGCTTAAACTTAAACTTTTCCATAACTATAAAATTAGATTGGCAAGTAGAAACCCTTATAGTTTAAACATTCCCAGATGATCACTAAAAAACACTAGTCTGGAGCACTCAATGACTCAAAACTTTGACAGTTACTTTTCTCAAGGTTACTGAATAGAAGGCTGGAAACACATAGCTAGTGGGCTAAGACTTCACATTTGAATGAAGAATTTCTGATGTGAAAATAGAAGTTAAATTTCATTTTGGATCATGATCATTTGAACAACTTAGCTATAAGTCATAGTAATACTTTCATTTCACTTGGAAAGCATAAGTAGCTACATGAGCAAAACATTTCCTATAGTATATTCTAAATAAATAAATAAATATACTTAAATGCTATACATCAGTGTATAGCTAGCCATGATCCATCAACAACTTTCCTAGTGCATTTTTTGCCGAAGCACAACTACTTATGTTGTGGTTAAGTTTGACTAAAAACAAAATCAACATGAATTTGCTAAATTGAGCAAATAATAATACCACACAGTATATTGTCACAGTATAGAGTCTATAGTCCTGAAGTCCTGATCATCCGCCCGCCCGCATCCATTTGTAGGCTTGGGAGTGACCAGAAACTAAGGTATGACTTGGAGTGGCCTTAGCATGAACTTCCTTGGCAGCACACAACGTTCCGTGTATGTACACTTCAATCACCCGTCCATATGATCCTCTACCAATCACTTTGCTAGTACTGATGACATTTTGTAACTGTAGCAGCTGCGACGGATCCGCTCTCTTTATTGACGCCATATTAACGAGTCCACTGCGCATGCGTAGACACTCGTGCCAATGCACAAGGGTACTAGATGCATAGCTTAGAGCGAGGCGTGGAAGCCGTGGATGAAATCAGTAATAATTGACAACCGCTGCTACCAAATGCTCAGGGACATCTTTTGCCATAGTTTTAGTTTATAATTGATTATTGTTGTGGCTGCAGAAGTGCTGGAAATGACTAGAAAGCGTGACACAATTCTTTGATGCTGCAGAAAATTTTGACGCTCGTCACCCAGATGGTGAGAAGTCTCAGATCTTTTTCAAACTAACAGCATAGACAGACTATGCACCCAACCGTATTGAAACACTATGAGAAAGAGTTGGCTTCTCTTGCCCTGGGTGGTAGGGCAGTTTGAATCGAAACTTTGTATCTCTTTGTCTCTTTTTTTCAAAGAAAGCAACCCTGTGCCGGGCACCCAGCAAATCATTTACTTATTTTTGTGCGTATTTTTCAACTACAACAACTCTGGATACGATTTGGCTAAGTAGCAAGTTTCATCCGGTCCTTTGTGTGGAGCACGAAATTTTAAAAATAAATTTTGCATCTTGCGAGATACTGAAAACAATATTTCTGTGAAGGCAACAATCGTGCCTCCGGTTTCATGGTGGATCAAGCAATGGGATACTACAATGAACATCCCACAATGGTAGGGTGATTGATTTGTAGAAGTTGATTTTTCGGATTGCGGACCCTAGCTTTGTAGCTAGCTAATATTGTTTTCCTTGTCATGCCCACAATGGATCAGTGATATGTGGTCGCTGTCTGACGATTCACATGCTTGTTTCCCCGTTTTTCGGCTTCGGTTTTTTTTTATAGCTAGCTAGCTACCTACTTTCATCATAGATATCTAATCATGATGATTTTCTGTCACAGCACAGAGATAAATAATAATCACTGTGACGATTGACACGACATCCTTGGGGCGCAAATAAACAATTGCGTCTAGCTATACATTCCTGCATGGTCACAGCGGCCCTACAGACTTTTTTGCCTCCCCCCACACAAACAGTATGGCACACAAGACTATGTACAGTAGCTAGCTATGATTTTCGACAAAATACTGCGCTAGCTGCTGTCGCCTGCTGTCAACACTGAATTCAGCCAGAATTTCAATGCAACCAAAAATGGCGGCCGGTCGGTTACCATAGTTATTAAAATCGTGGTTTTGGAAAGAAGCGCGTTCCCGGCCACTCACATGCTTGATCACGTGATCTTGGCGTGATAAAGCGCGTGGGAGGCTGGGGACGAGACTAGCGCGATACCGGGTAACGAACTATCAGTTTTTGCAGTGGTAAGGTGTTTTATTATATTAACTGTAGTGTGCGCATAGTACATATATATATATTTAATTCTCTTGTCAGAACCTCTGTCCAAACTGCTACACTTTTTAAAACGCTGTGCCTATACTATACTGAGAGGTGATCACGGCATAGATCGAGGCATACGTAGATTAGCTATAGACCAGTACCGTGACTGGACATCACTGCTTAAGTTACGGCACAGTCACCCAGTAATTCAAGTATCAAACACACTACTTGTATATTTTGTCTTAGCTATATTCGAGTCCGTGTAATGGCGTTGGTGGACCGGAGTACTGACTTCAGAAAACCTCACACCGGAATTGTCTACACCTGTTACGTCTGGCGTGGCTAGACCACTTTTTTTCTCTGGTAGGGCCGGACTGGAAAAAAGAGTCTGGTCCGATTTGAATCCCTAGACACTTAACCTAGCTTGGTTCCGCACTACCCTTAGAAGTTGGTATCTAACTATAACCAGGCTTTTGTAGCCCTTCACCAACTGAAAGGCAAGTCCGCGAAACTACGAGGAGCGAGGCGACGTGGAGTGCTCATTTAGAATGTATATGCTACATTGAGTCCGCGAATGGAGCTTCCAATCACGTCTGTTATTAGAATAGTACCTATGTTTTGCCTGACAAGAATGGCTCGCTATGTAAAGAGATACATCTTCTATCTGAGAAGCCAATGAGGAAGTTTCAAAAGCACTCCGAATGACAGGAAAGTGTAAGCCATATTAATGGTACCTGACGATAAGAAGGCAATAATCAAGAAATATGTAGATGAGCATGGTATCGTATCAGTAGTGGTTCATTTTGCACCAGTCTATCCTAAGAATGCTTTGAAAGAAAGTACCAGTACGTAGATGGAAAACATATTATCTTGAAGAATGGAGAAGAAAAAAAAGAATGACCAGGATTTACGTGTAAAAATGCTGCCTTCCACTAAAATGGGAAGGCCTAGGTGCAGATTTAGACAAGTCAAATCTTTTTTGCGGGTTACATGTAAAGGAGGAGGTGTGGTCATGGGACGTCGCTATATAGCAGGAGCTCTTGGGATTATTCACAGGAAACAGCAATCTGCTGGGGGGGACACATAACATTGACAAACCCATAGCTGCCTTTCCTTTAAAGGAAATGAAATCACTTGGGGTAAAATGGATGGAAAAAGCAGTGGATCACATAATTGCCAACCCCAACATCCTTACTAATGGACTCTGAGCAGCAGGAATTGTGGTGAAGCAGTGATTATAGCTAGCATTTAACTCAAGCATTGCACATATAGCTGGGTATAGTTGTAAATGCTTGATTTATGCTTTATACTTGCATCACTAGTACTGTTAACAGTTTAACAAAACATTTTGTTACATTATGTACAATAATTATTATTATCCAAGGGGAAAGGGCACAAGATCAACAATCACACAGATGGCTTCTCAATTGAACTAGCTATGCATTAGTGTGCAATGAATATAATGTTCAAGGCACAAGTTTTTCCTTGATGAAACAACTATATAAACAGATGGTATCTCAGTTGCTCTTGACAATATTGGACTTCTGCAGGATCCCAGTGGTACACAAGAGATGTAAGAAAAGCAACAGTAAAAACTCCACAATCTGTTGACCCTTTCTTTTTTTGCACTTTAGTCATGTTCCATTGAATTTTGCATTCAGCATTTTGATCACCAAAATAATTTTTTAATGATACCCATAGTTTCCTCATCTACAAATGTGAACAGAGAACCAAGAAAAGCTCTACCGCCCCTACAAGATAGATCAAAAAAGCTGAACTAACTATCAAAATTTGAACAAACCCTGTCCAACTTTCTACCATCCCCCCTCATAACATCCCTACTTCCCATATCCCGGTTATTAATATAAATAACATAATCTTTCTCTGAATCGGAAAATAAAGCCCATACATAAATGAATATACAACTATCAGCCCTACCCCCCAATGGAGAGGTGATAGAGGTGGAGTCTTATATGGTGAATACTGGGGATTTAAATCTGGGAGAGCACAGATTGTTAGAAGTAGATAATAAATTAATTGTTCCTATGGGGACTTTTCTTAGAGTTTTGGTAACTGGAGCTGATGTATTACATTCTTTTGCAGTACTGGCCCTTGCTGTTAAAATGGATGCAGTACCTGGTCGATTAAATCAAGTTTATCTTATGATAAATAGGCCGGGTGTTTTTTATGATCAATGTTCTGAAATTTGTGGGGCTAATCATTCTTTTATGCGTATTGTTGTTGAATCGGTTTTCTTATTGGATTATTGTACTTAAATCCAAAATTCCAGCCAAGAATAGAATGGAATTTCGGATTATGAATGGCAAAAGGATAATCAAAGATTATCCATTTGCCATTCTGAATACAAAATGGATAATCTTTGATTGTCCATTTTGTATTCAATGATCGGCAAATTAATCTACTAAATCAATTTATTGATTTAGTATCTTAATTTGCCATTCATTGATTAAACGTTTAAAAAATGCCACAGTTAGATTTTTATAGTTATATTTACCAATTTCGTTGAGGAATTGGGTTTTTTTTTAATTTGGGTTTTATTAATTATGTGTTTCCTAAATTTTTATATAGAAGAGTTGTGTGGTGTTTTAAAAAGAGAGGTGGTTTTTGTAAGGGGGATGGCATGAGAAGAAGAAGAAGTGATAGATTTTTATTATGAATGTTAAGTTCTTATTTTGAGCAGTTTGAAATAGTGTATTTAATGGGTGTGTCTATTTCAGGAATAATGGCAATGGTATATGGTGTGAGTTTGTTGTGATTTTTATTTGAAAATAGATTATTAGGAGGGCGAGTAGATCAAATTTATATGTTGTTATTCAGATTAATAAATGGGGTGGTTATGGAGAATCTTGGAAAGATGGGAGGGCAATATTTCCCTTTGTTTTTGATTTATATTAATTTTGAATGTCCCGGGCTATTCTCTTATAGAGGTGATGGTTTTTTTTTACAGTATTGGGAGCGGTAATATATTTTCATTATAATCGAATAGAGGGATTAGTAGTGGGACTAGTATTTATAATGATTGTTTGGTGGCGGGATGTAATAAGAGAGTCAACATATCAAGGGAAACATATCTTGGTGGTAAAGTGGGGGATAAAGTGTGGGATGGTTTTATTTATTCTTTCGGAAGTTTGTTTATTTATTTATTTTTTTGGGCATTTTCCCTAGTAGTTTAAGTGCTGCAATAGAAGTTGGAGGTGTTTGACCACCTACGGGGATTGATCCTTTGAATTTTAAGGCCATTCCTTTATTGAATACGGCAATTTTATTAAGTTCTGGGGCTACGGTGACTTAGGTGCATTATAGTATTACAAAGGGAGATCGAATGTTAGCACTAAAGGCTTTAGAATACACTGTCAGATTGGGTTTGTTATTCACTGGGTTGCAAGGAATTGAGTATTATGTGGTGCCATTTACTATATCGGATTCTGTATATGGCTCAACTTTCTTTCTAACAACTGGGGCTCATGGGATGCATGTTCTAGTGGGAAGTTCTTTTTTGCTTGTTTGTTTCTTTCGAGTCTTGTATTATCAATTTAATAAAGAAGAGCCTGTTGGGGTTTGAATTGGCCGCATGATATTGACATTTTGTTGATGTTGTCTGGTTATTCTTATTTATCTTCATGTATTGGTGGGGCTCTTAATTGCTGAATGGCAAAATGTATACTTATATCCAAGATATAAGTATACATTTTGCCATTCATTGAATCATAAAATAGATCAAAAATTTAATAGCCATTTATTAAATCAGTTGCCGAGTATGTAGAGGGGAGAGGGGAGAATTAGGTTAATGTAGACTATAGGCCTTCAAAGCCTCTGGTATGAGTTTGAGTCTCATATTCTCCGTTAGCCAAATCTCCAATTAATTGTAATCTAGTATGAGTTCGAGTCTCATATTCTCCGTTAGCCAAATCTCCAATTAGTTAATTGGAGATTTGGCTAACAGAGAATATGAGACTCGAACTCATACCAGAGGCTTTGAAGGCCTATATAAAGAATCATAGGTGTTCACCACTCCCTTTTTGCATCCATGTTTGACACCAAAATACCTGGAACTGCTGTATACAACTTGTATGGAATCAGCGTTGTAAGCGGGCCGGGTCATCCGGATTATCCGGGTCATTTGGGTCACATTTTGTCCAGGTCAAGTGGGTCTTATCCACTTCACTGAATATTTGGGTCTGACCCGGATGAGATCACGTGTGACTATAAGTTAACAAGCTCGATTGTATTGATGGAAATGCAGTTGTAAACACTCAAGAAACTTACGTGGGCCCACACCCACCAGTCAGGAATATGCTTTGCTGTCTGTGCAGGGTATGTAGAGCCACACCCCCACTTATTAGAACTGTACCAGCTGTGCTCTGTGGGTATGCATGCATTACCAGATCCGTGTTGCTACTTGAAATGTAGGTGACTAACTTCTGGAAATTCTGTAGCTGCATGTAAACTTACGTGGAGCCACCCCACTTGATAATACGTACATGGAGCCACACCCACTTGATAATACGTAGCTACTCACTTCTTGCAGACAATTTTTTATAGTGTAAAAATTGTAGGGCTGACTAGTGGAACTTGTGAACTTTAATCTAGCTCTAGGGGCATGCCTCTTTTTTTAAACCGGGTCAGATCCGGGTCCCATCTGGATTACTATTCGGGTCAGTGGGTCAAACTGGTCAACAGTAGTGACCCACTTACAATGCTGTATGGAATTATCGGTAGGCTTTGTCTTGAATAAAGTTGAACAGAGACCACCAATGGTTGCAACTTGTTTTTTTATTAGGTATTGTGCATACTGGATATGTTTTGTCTTTTACTTCCAAGCCGGTCTCAACAATATCTCCTTGTCAGCAATCTTCAAATTATGCCTATCGCCTTTAACCCACACATCATCCTCTACTCCATCAGTGCTGCAACTAGCTGTGGCAGAAAAGTCCACTACTGATAGTGTTTTATTCTGGCTGGAAGGTGTGCACTCAATGGCTTAAAGTTTTACAACAGGACAGCCTTTGACTCTTCACTGGCAGAGGCATTACACCTTTTGGATTGGAATAAACCAGCTTATTCTGAAACATTGGATTTGTGGAGGTAAAGCATCTAGCTGTTTTGAACCTCCCAGGAGACTGATTACCAGAGTGATCAAGTGCACCGTAACCGGAAATTATAGGCATTGTAGCTGCATGGATATACGTAGAACAAGGTGCACTCTTTGCTTCATTGGAGATGAAAGTTGGATGAGACTCATGAGATACACTTATACTATTGCTCATGTTCCAGGCAAGGATCTCACAATAGCAGACACACTGTCACTAGCTCTGGCTTCCTCACCAAACATTGTAGATGGACAGTTTGTGTCTGATACTAATGTTTATGTTTACAGGGTCTTCCAGCAACACAGAAGTGCCTAGAGTAGATTAAACAGGCTCAGCAACAAGATGCTATCTGTTCACAGCTGATGAAGTTCTGCCAGGATGGTTGACCAGCTAAACATTTGGTTCCAGGCCCCATCAAGCCCTATGTGCAAGTTGCTGGTAAATCAACAGGTCAACAGAATCTCCTTTTCAGAGGAAGTAGAATCATCATCCCAGTTTCCTTGCAACTAGAAATTCTTAAGCAATTACACACTGTCCACCAAGGGATACAGAAGTGTCATCAGAGAGCTCAACAGTCAGTGTGGTTAAGTCGTAAACTGGCAGACATAGTGAACAATTGTACCGAATGTTGCAAAGAGAGACGCCAGCCTCCAGAAGCACTGATGCCTTAAACACTCCCATTCTTACTGTCACAGAAAGTCACAACTAATTTATTTCATTGGAAAGGTTCAGTTTACTTATTGATTGTCGATTACTATATATTCAAGATAGATTAAGACAGCCAAACTCTCCAACACGTCATCATCCACAGTCATCCTACATACCAAATCCATTTTTGCCAGACATGGTATTTCTCAAGAAGTTGTGTCAGACAACCACATTGTTCTTCCATAGAATTCAAACGGTTTGCAGATAAGTATGGGTTCCAGCACACAACAAGCAGTCCAAAATTTCCCCAATCAAATGGTGAGGCAGAAAGGGCTGTGCAAACAGTAAAGAACTTATTGAAGAAAGCTAATGACCAGTATATGGCTATACTGACATACTGTACTACCCCACTGGCAAATGGCTAAAGCCCAGCAGAACTGTTGATGAATCATCATTAACGTGCAGATTTACTGGCTACCAATGCTCATTTAATACCTTAATTTAATACCAGACTATTCACCCATTAAAACAAAGGAGGAGGAACAAAGAAAGAAGCAGAAGACTGTATATGACAAATGCCATGCTGTTTGAGTGCCAGGGGACCAAGTATCACAATAGTTCCGGAACAGTTGTTGAGCCAATAGCTCCCAGATATTACACTGTTTCTGTTCCAAGTGGCATCATTAGAAGAAACTGTGTACACTTACATCACCTACCTGACAATTCCAGTGACAGTGACTTTCATACTAACTGCCGAGTAACTAGAGTGGTCGTGTTTCTAAGTCACCAACTAAATGGTTCTCAGATGATCACACTTAAGAAGGGGAGATGTGGTGGTGAATATTAGATAGAGACTGGAACATTAAATAGTTAGCTCACGTGATTATACTTGATTTGTGCACGCTTTTATATTGTTCATTTATTAATCATTTATAACTACACAGTCAGTCAGACAGACTGGTAGGCAGGCTGGCAGATGAAAAGTTGAATTTCAGTGAGTTTTAAAAATATTATATATCTGGCTATCTGTATGTGTTTTCTTGCTTTTAATGCTGTAGCTATTTGATATTAGATGGACTAGTATTGTTCCATAAATGTAATTTATGCATGTCTCTAAAATGATTTTTAGAGACGGATTTTTAGGTGGCATGAGTCACTTTTGAGGAACCACTACTTAGTTGTGCTACTGTACTATTTGATACTGTGTTCATATCATGCATTGGGTGTATAAGACACTACACATTCTCAATACACTTCAGTACATCTAGAAACTGAACGTTTTATTGTTGACAAACCATTTCATTTTTGTAAGTGGAGTCATGCCTGTCCCATGTAAGCACTATAGCTACATAGCTACCTGTGTTCCAGGGGTTTGCTGAGTGTGCTTTGCACACCTGTTGAGTGACTTCCACTTATGTCTCCTACAAAATTAATCCTACCCCTGTTGCATAAACCTGATTCCCCTCTAGATCCACCATTGTTCTGTAAACATGAAATAGAATACGGTAGTACTATTTAAGTAGGGATTGCCCCTAAATGATGTGCATTGCCTAAAATTCCACTTTTAAAAATTCATTCTTACATGATGGAAATCACTTTTACAGAATACTATTAGTCCTACATAAATCACTTTTACGGAATACTATTAGTCCATCCAACATCATGAAAACACAGGCGGCCTGTGTCAAAACCATATCCTGGTGTTAATTTTCTGTATTAACACTTTAGTATATTTAGATGCCAAAAATTATTTAAAGTACTTATACTACTGGACATGCAGTAGATACCTGTAACTTCATGATAGGTTTGAGACTACGCCTATTAATGATCTTGGTTGATTGTTAAAAATTAAGCATGGAAACCATGCCTCTTAACAATCTATTTACTTGAACACAATAACTACATAATGGCACAATGAAAATTAGTGGCCATCATTCATCTCTTTTTTCACTACTTCTATTGTTCGGATCCCTATTTCATTTTTAAAAATATACTAGTTGATTCATTTTTTATTGTATAGCATACAGCTATACACATGTGACTGTTCTATTCGGGTAACTGCTGTATCAGAATATCTCAAGTCAGCCTTTATTAACCTATACCAAGACTAAGGCATGCTACTGTATTACAGTAAGCTCAGTGGGAAGTCTCTACTTTGGCATAATTGTTATAACATGGATATTAAAAATACTCTGTCCGTGATAGGAAACGACCATATTTTATACTACACTCTGCGTCTTATCGCAAAAATAAGGATTTTACATTAGTAACCAAGCTGCTGTGGCTTCAACAGAAGGTGTGTCTTCTACAAATGTTTGGTCAAACATTGGGGGTAAGTAAACCACTGTAACCAGTACTGCTGTAAACATTGTCATTTCTCTAGCGAAATGATTATATTCACTAGGCTTGCATGCTGGTTATTAAGTTGAGCCCCTAGCTCGATTTGCGTTTGTCCGAGCCTTCATCTGTTTGCCAGTAAAGCTTAAGCTTAGATATTAGCTATATAGCTAGCGCTTAATGTACCTACATGGTTATATATCTGGCGTTCTTGTTATTTTATATTAATATTAAAACCCTGATTACAATTGGTTTCATGCTGTATTTTTTGTCATGCGGCTGTATCATATCATACCATGGATAGTACATACTAATATGTAACTATGATCATAATTATGGCCACACAGATGTATTTATCATGGTAGTGGAGTCAATCCTGACAGCAAATAAGTTTCAGCTACCATCAGCAGCTGCTACTACCGCCAAGGAAATAGCTGTTGCTGTTATCCAGTGGAGCAAGGAAGAGGCACACACGGAACAACTTACAACTTTTGTAAAATATCTTGAGGCACAGCTTAGAGGTTTTTTGATGTCAAGAGTTCTTCAGGCCTGCTGAAGAAGGAAGGGATTGTACTATCAGAAATGAACATCCAAGGACTTTAACAACTGTTGGCGCCGATTTTTAGAGAGCTCTACAGAAGTGGAAAAAGCACATCCAGCGTTCTATCAATATGTTACTCAAGAGCTGTTTACGAAAATTATTGAGGAAGCTTTCCCAGTTACTCCATCTAGCTCAGCTTGTACTGCATCAGTAAGTTCAAAGAGATACAATGGCAGAAGTTTAAACTATGTAGAGCAGATTGCAGTCCGTTATGTAGCTGGGTATACATGTACAAAGCTACACGATACATTTCAATCTTCTACTAATCCCAAAAAGAATACTGTGATACTCTGTTTATCAGAAATGGCAGGTGATTATTCAGACGTCAATTTGGGATCAGAGGACTGAACCAACACATTTGACAGAGGGGTTCACATTTTTTGCTATAATGGAAGAGATAATACAAAATAAATAGATGAAAGCAAATGTAGAAGAATAAGGGGAAGGAGCTAAGTAAAGTTTAATTAATACCATCTTGCACATCTTATTTCAATGAAGTTTTTGTAGTAGTGGACTGGACGGTGAAAAGTCTTTGCTAGCCAAGATTGTGGAACTCTTTGTAAGATTTGCATGTTCCAGTAGTTGTTTAGAGCTGTTCAAACAAGCTCACTAAAAACTCTGCAAAAGAAACAAGCACTTAGAAAAACTATATCTGGAAGTGATTAAGAGCATACACAGTTAAAATTTAATATCATTATTCCATGTCATGTAATATAATAATTTATAATTATGTAATTGCTGAAATACTGCAATTATATTATTTAAGGTTGTGTAACAGTTTGTATCACCTCTTTGGTAATGGTTCATTTTCTTGATCTAAAACACATTTTATTTTGGTTAGTTGTGAGTCATGGCTACTTCCTTGGCAATTACCTTTATGGTCCCATGGGTACCATTGATGAAATGAATTGCTTGTGTGTTCTTCACAAATTGGTGGCCATTAGGGTTGTCATTGGTACCACCCCTTTGCCATTGTTAGCTAAAGAATGTTTCCACTGCTCCTGGCACAGGCGGTTACTCAAAAAAAAATTTCTACACCTGGTATTTTAAAGATGTACTCAAGTATCTCTACAAAAGACTACACTGCAAAGATGATGGTATAAATTTTATGTAGCTAACTATTATTACACAAACCTGTGATTCTGATGCCACATCTGGTCACTGAACTTAGCATCATCATCTCTTTCTCACTCTTGGAAAACCCAACTCTGTCAGCTACACTTTTCTCCCACTTGTCTAACCATGGTATGAACTCCTCTAATAGCCACTATAAGGATGAAAACACAGGTGTTAGACAGAAGAATATTACATGCCTTCAAATCCATGCTGAATTTCAGGAAATACAGTAGTTGAAGAATGCTGCCACTAAATATGTGACACAATGTTAGACGGCATGTGACATATATCAAAGATGCCTATGATCTGTGTGCAGATGCATGTGAAAATACCTTCACTCTAATATCATCAGCTTTCTCATATGGCTTTTTGAAGGCACCTTCCAGTGGGAATTTGTTGGAGTTAGATACAAACACTGCTGTCTCTTTCACTTTTCCCCCTCCTGGGCCTTAGCAACATGATTGCTGAGAACCTTTACGAGATATGAGCAACAGGTTATATTAAATAATCAGCTAACCTAGGCTGCCAAATCAACTCACATTCTTGAATGACTTGTTAGCCTTATTGTTCAAGCTTGAGCTTCTCTAGTAGAGCAAAACCAGGGCTATAGTATCTTGTGACTGATTCTTCCAGTATAGGTCAACCAAGTGAGACCACAGAATCTCCTTTCCATCAAACTGCATTTGCAGGCAAGTTGCATATGTTACAGCACAATGGCATATATCAGCACTTACTTACCCAAAACCTTCTCTTTGAGGTAGACCAGCAATTTCTAACTGTCTTAATCAGGTGAGATGGATCAGATATAAACTACAAGAAGCGTCCATCGGTTGCATATGGGTTTACTGTTTTATAGATGTATGTCTTTCAGGTAGGGTCATGTAAGTAAAACAATTGTCTGGTTGCTGCCAATTCATCACAGGTTAAACACAGCACCTTCAAGCCACACAGCTCCAGATGACTGATTACCTCCCATAGTGGCTTGTACATCTGGTCTCCTTTAATGCTGTGCATGGAAATTGTGCATGGAAATTGTGCAAAGGGAAATTTAGCTTGGTGAACAAGCCCCTAACAAGTAACACAGGCATTGAGTTGGCTAAAGGAAGAGGATGACCATCATCTGTATCGCTGGTATTCTCAAAAGCGCTCAAGTGAGAATTCACCTCTCCCAGGTTAGTAAAACCAATGATGGCCCCTACAAATGTAGCTACAAATCAAGTATTCAGTAATCATAATTTCTCACCAGTGTGCTTGTCATACACCAAATCTTCTTTGATGTGCATTTCATCCATGGGAATGGCAGCATGTCTCTCCCACTCTTTACAGGTTGTTGGATTGGCAGCTTGCATCGATTGTGCATCCACAGTTGCTGATACCTCCAGGTTGTGGAGTAAGATGTTCCCAATGTAACAGCTACAGACAAACTTTGAATCGCATGGCCGAGCAATCCAAGAAGGAAATGGTGATAAGTGCTATCCAGAGAGCCATACTAACTATTGCAAACTGACATCATCAGAAAAAATGAAAGAAGGCAACAGCTACACCAGAAAAACAGACTGTATAAACAACAAATAGAACGACTAAAGCTGAGATTGGAAAAAGCAATAGAGGATAGAGGTCGTGTGGTCGATGATCAATTGCATGAAGATCTTTTAACCATCATGAAAGAGAAGTCATCACATATTAGCCAGACCTATCCCCATGACAGCTTTCAAAGAATGTTTTGGGATGCACAGCTGAGGGCAGCTAATTTGAAGAACTCCAAGAACATGAAGTGGGATTCCCTGATAATCTGGTGGTGCTTGAATCTTCATCTATCTAGTTCTGCATATGAGATGTTAAGAGAATCAGGTGTAATTACTTTACCATCCCAGAGAACCCTCAGGGATTATATATATGGAGCACCAGCAGAGAACCTTTCTACATTACAGCATTGCTTGGGAGTGGATCCAATATTGCCACAAGGTATGATTACTTAGCTACCAAGTCTACATTGTTAGCTTACCCAGGAGTGTATTATTATATATATAGAATGGTTTGATGTGACAGTTGATATAGACAATGGCCCACTACTGATATCAATGATAGTTGCCAGTGATGATGCAGAACATCCCACAATATCCAGGAGTCTGGTGGTACAGCAAGACTTTTCCTGGGCTGTACACATTGATGGGAAAAAGCTTACCTGTAACACACCCCTGCTATCCACCATGCTGCTTCCGTTGCAAATATCCGGGATTTAACAGCTTACCTTAACTCTTGTACTGTGTGTTGTGGCAATGAAGATGACAAGTATGCTGTTTTAGTTGAGCCTAGGAAAGAGTTGTTTATGAATGCAGCAAGTATGTAATTATGCATATGTTTGATTGGTTTTATACATAATATATTTCATGCATAACAGGTAGGGACCCGCCCGATTATGCTGGCATAATAATGAGCATAATAGGTGCCTGAAAGCATTGAGCATAATGCTAGCATAATAGGCAGAACACTTGTGCATTACCATAAATTCTTGCTTATCAAAATACATATCACAGAAAAAGATCGATATACTCTAATAGAACAGTCTCAGACAGCTGACTGTTCTATTAGAGTATATCGATCTTTTCTGTGACATGCATTTTAACAAGCAAGGATTTAGAGCCTGTACTTCAACAACTTACTGTTTTCCCATAAGGTGCAATTTACTAGAAAAACATGGGAAATGAGGTATAAATATTGAGCATAATTTGAGCATAATAGGTAAATATTGAGCATTAATTTAAGCATAATAGGCAAAATTTTGAGCAGTGCAGCATAGCATAATAGGTAAAATAATGAGCATAATCGGCGGGTCCCTAATAACAGGTACTGAATGTGTAGCGTACCATGACAAGGCACACAATACGATACACTGTACATCTGTTGAGAATCCAGTCATCGCTTTGGTGCAATATGTACACTTCTTTTGGTATTGACATCTGTAGCACAGAAACAGTTTCCAGTGCAATACTTACAGGAAATGACTGTGACAAAGTAACAGTGTAGCGAGATCTTTGAGTTCTTAATTTTCGAAACAAATTTTTAGGCTGGACAGATAGTTGAAGCCTATGAGGCATTCTGCAACACAAGCACCATGCACACAGTAGCTGGCATCATGCAACAAAAAATATCACTACTCTTATTCTATGGGCCATGTACTTAGCTTCTACTCATGATAGCGCTCCATAAACGTGGTTTATAAAAGTTTAATGATTGAAGTTTTATTATGTCAAGGGCCATACAAAAAGGAGCTGACATTTGAGTGTCCAAGGGAGACAAAGTGTAGCATTACGTAAAGCACACAGAATGTGCAAAACCTGCAATTTGTCTAAATTGAAAATAGTTACGACAGTGAATGTGGATATTAGAAAACCAAATGCTTTAAGGAACACCTGTTCACCTACAAAATATCGGAAATTTGCTTCACTTCTCAGACAAAAATAACGACTACACTTCACTGTATGGACGGCTTTCAAAACAGTGGTTTAATAAAGCAATTTGAATGCTATAAGCAAACGAAACTGACACAAAACCAAAGACAGCTTCACTTCTGCTAGCATTCACAGGTTATAGCACTAATTAGCACCTTGCGTTGGTGAAAAGAACGGCAACAACACTTGACAAATTATGTGGTTTGAATAAAACCGCCGATGAAACCAAGAAACTGCAATGGACATGGAGTGTTCCAATTTATTTTTTGCTAAAAGAGAACCAAAATCTTTTATATCATCATGTGAAAAACAAATACAGCAAATTTATATAACAGAAAACAGCTTGGCTGTAGCCTGGATTAAGTCAATTGGTATTGAGTAATTCAATAGAAATCATAATCTTTTTCCTATCCCGGTACACTGTAATATCTATGGTTATAACATTGCCAATGTAGGGATTTTCTACAGAGCTATGTTGTAATACCATCATTCATCTCTTAATGGGTAAGTAGAATGCGAGGAAAACGGGAATGGAAAGCGGGAATGGGAACGACCCATGGAAAAGCCTGATAAAGGTCATTATGCATTATACAGTTTGGATAGGTTGGATTTCATAGCACAATGTGTCTTTGCACCATTGTTTGGTTCCTTTCGCTAAAACAATTGAAACACTCTAATAGAGCAGTCAGTTGCATTAAAAATATTTTAATAGAGCAGTCAAGAATGTTCTGTTAACTATCCCACCAGGGACTTACATTGATGACGTGTGACTGATAGACTATAGATTAGGTATATAGACTAGCTAAGTCATCAATATTGAAAGTTAGCTATACTCCTTTGAAACCATAAACATTTTTAAAATATTCAACTATTAAACATTAAATTAATACTGATTAAACTGAGACTCATGAAGTACTCTAGTTAACTGACAGTGCCTAATATAGGCTTCAAAAACTGCAACTACTGCTTTCAGATAAGAAGTCATATGACGGGAATATGTTAGCCGGTATGCTTGTTAAGCTGAAGTGGCTCCATGCAAGAAAAAGTCCTCATGAATGCTCATATTGTCCTTAGCCTCCTCATTGGGCATGGAGCTATGCACCATGTACCCATGTATAATGTGACTTTTTCTGAGGTTTCAGGTACGGTTTCCCAAATCTATTTGCAGGCACTGTACGCAGGTCACTTAATTAGAAATTAACCTATAATGTTTTAAATTTTATGGTTTCAAGGGAGTAGCTAACTTTCAATGCTGATGACTTAGCTAGTATATATACCTAATGTATGACAGCTAAAAACCCATCAATTCACAGGCCATCAATATAAGTCCCTGGTGGGATAGTTAACACAACATTCTTGACTGCTCTATTAGAGTATTTTAATGTACGTGACTGCTCTATATTAGAGTGTTTTGATTGTTTTAGTGAAAGAATCCAAACAATGCTGCAAAGACACACAACACTGTAAAATCCAACCTATCCAACCTGTATAATGCATAATGACCTTTATCAGGCTTTTCCATGGGTCGTTCCCATTCCCGCTTTGTGTTCCTGTCCCGTTCCCATTTTCCTTGAATTCTACTTACCCTCTCCTAATTGTTTCACTATTTTATGTCGCTTGGATCCCTTAAAATTAATGTATACTAGTAGAGATAACAAGTTGTGATATAAAATTGCTTAGTTCCAACTTTGCGTTAATGAACATGATGCATCAAGGGCTAACTGATGTGCATGTTGTATTCATGCTATTGCATCGTTTCTCATTATAGATAATTGGAGCAAGCACTTACAATGCAAACAGTTAAATGTGTAGTTGTCGGAGATTGCGTAGGAAAATCATCATTACTGGTAAGGTATACTACTGATAAATTCCCACAGGAACATTTACCAAGGGTAAGCATTGTTAGACTAGGAGAGTATAATGCAGAACTGTTGTAGGAGTTTAACCCTTATGCAGTTACTGTTATAATCGGTGGAGAGCCTTATAATCTTGGATTATTTGAAGTGGATTCTGGTATGATAATTGTTGCCATATGCATTAATTTCATATAATTTTCACTCAGGACTAAAAGATTATGATCGAATAAGACCCCTCAGTTATCCTCAAACCGATGTCTTCTTGGTGTGTTTCTCAGTTGTGTCACCTGCTTCTTTTGAGAATGTTAAAGAAATGGTAAAGCTTGGACTACTATATAGGGCTGAAACTAATACTCAAGTACTCATTAAGGATTTTGGTACTCGGATAGTAAAACTGGTACTTGAGTGCAGTGAAACCTGTTAATCAGGATACTTAGTAATGATCACAGGTACCCTATTACATGTAAACTGACCTGGAAAATCAGGACACCGTGATAATCAGGACACTATTGATTGGTCCCAAGGTGTCCTTAATACACAGGTTTCACTGTACTCATTAAGATCACATGATCCAACTTACAGGATACATTTGTCATCACAAAGTGATGCTGTCTAGTTTAATTTGTGCAGTGTCAAGCGCTTTGCTTGTCAGAAACATTTACATAGATTCTATTTAATACAGCGCGTTTATTATTGCTGTGACTTTCAAAGGCTGTAAACTATTTATGGGCTTATAAAACATGTTATTTAGGTGTAGCTAAAAGTAGATATTTTTTCATGAGTACTGGATTATTGACGTTACAGAGTACTTGATTACTAAGTGAGAATTCATAATCGTTTCAGTTCTGATTATATCAAGTAGAAGGAAAAAATTTAAGCTGGATTAGGGATCAGCAAAAAAAGTAAGGAAACAAGAGAATAGCTAAAATGTAGTAAAACAAGAGAGGTTGCCTATACTTGAAGATATATTAGTGGATATTTAATCCCTATACTTCAGTCTATAACCATCACTGAATTAGGGATTAAATGTCCACTTGTATGTCTGCAGGTATAGGCAACCTCTCTTGTTTTAGCTATTCCCTTGTTTCACTACTTTTTATTGATCTTTAATCTTCATACTACTTGTTTGTTTACTTTATTTTAATATACTGGTGAAGAAGCGTATACCACATCAAAAGGAAGAATGCATCTGACATACCAATGTAGTGTGTGAACGCATGTCCAGCTATCAATTATTAATGAATTCTTTATTTTCAGCCATGTTCAGCCTGCCACACATCGTGGTGATGAAGAACAGTACAAGAAACATCAATCCAGCTACTATGGATAATATGAACTAGGGTTGGTAGGTGTTTAGGTATTATTAGTTAATAAAGGTATTTTTCTGATACCCAAGTGTTTTTCTAAAAACTGAATTTACTGTAGTAATTACTTTTGGTGGTTTATAAAGTCAAGCTCCATATATACAACTATGTTTATGTTGTAGACAAGCACAAACCTATGTGTGTTGAAGTATTCACAATGGTTCTTACTTTTTATGGATATTTCAAAACTTACTTTGTGGTATAGTTGTCATTTTGTATGTTCCTTTAAATAAAAAGATAACTTTTACTACACCTAGTATTGTCAGAAATACGTGTGAAGTCCATGATGCTTGCACTGTAGGTACTGTAGTATGCCAAAAGCACCAGTCAGATGGAAGCATTATCTAGAAAAATTAAGCCTGTAGCCATAGCAGTTATTGTGTTACAGTTGTCTAATGGTATCAGTCAGTCAGTCAGTCAGTCAGTCAGTCAGTCAGTCAGTCAGTCAGTCAGTCAGTCAGTCAGTCAGTCAGTCAGTCAGTCAGTCAGTCAGTCAGCAATTTGTTGGAAACGTTTTGGGTAGTACTGTAGGCACTTCTGGGTTTGGCTATGCCTAACCAATACTGTCAAGGCACCATGAGGGTATTGTGAGGCTGGTTTTGGGGTGATGTTGTTGGCCAAAAAGTCCCAAACTTTGTGATTACTAATATGTAACCCGGTCTGCGAAAAGGAGTCTTATAGCTTTTTCAATTGTATGTACTTGGCTAATTGTAAAATGTGGTATCACCCTGAAATTTGGTCCCCTTATACCCCTAGCATAGCACTATGGCTTGGAGTAATATGAAGGTGATAAGTGGAAATCATGTGGAGTTATGATTAGTCAAACTTGACAATTAGGAAAGGCTATAAGACTCCTTTTCGCAGACTGGATCACATATACAGTACTATTGTACTGAATGATATTAGTGTTTTATTCCACAGTGGGTACCAGAAATTACTCACCATTGTCCAAAAACACCATTTTTATTAGTCGGTACACAGGTTAGTATTATATATAAAACTCTTTAGGTTAATAAATAAACTTGTATACAGATTGACTTAAGAGATGACATAGAAACAGTAGAGGAGCTTTCAAGGGTAAAGATGAAGCCTATTACTGTTCAGATGGCAAAGATACTGGCAAGGGAGATAGGAGCTGAGAAGTATGTTGAATGCTCAGCTCTAACTATGAAAGGAGTAAAGAATGTTTTTGATGAGGCCATACTAGTTGCTTTGGAACCACCAGAACCAGAAGTGGTATGTAGTATAGTGTTATATTGTACATAAGAGTGTTATATGACCTATGGTGTATATATATCCACACAAAAACAGCCAAGCTGTGAAAAAATGGTGCGGCCTTAAAAAGCCTGGGTGAAAAAGTTGTGAAATCAAAGGTGGCGACCAAGAAATGGCTGCAATGATGTTAATGCTAACAATGCACACAGCCATTATTTAAAATTTATATCATTAACATCATTGCAGCCATTTCTTGGCCGCCACCTTTGATTTCACAACTTTTTTCACCCAGGCTTTTTAAGGCCGTACCATTTTTTCACAGCTTGGCTGTTTTGTGTGGATTTCACTCCTTTTTGTACTTTATAAGGACTCAAAACCGGCCTATGGCTGACTGTGAGGTTTGTTTTTACTCACATTTCTTCTTTTCTATGTAGATACAATGATGATTATTGAAGACAGACTTATAAATGTATTTAATTGCATGATTTAATTCAATATTTGATAATATTGTTGTAATACTCTAATAGAGTGCACATTTTTTTAAGGATGTCTAATAGAACATACATAGAATGTTCTAGAACAATCTAGTACTTCTATTAGTAGATCTATGAAATTACTAACATTTGATTATAAGCAGATTTCAACTAGAAATTTCATTTATAAAGCAGAAATTAAGTGAGGTGATCAGCCAGCCAAGGTAGCAGTGGTTCAGTGGTTAAGGATGCAGGTGTTAGGTATGGAGGTCCCTGGTTCAAACTCTGGTAAATTTTTTTCGACATTATTTGCACACCTTTTTACCCATATGCTCTATTAGAGTATCTCGATCCCACTTGCTTAGTTTTTGCTTTATAATTTTATCGCTGTAACTCTATTGCAATTCAAACTATTAAAAGGCACTGCTATGATGATCAGCCTATCTACACACCAAGTTTCAAGTTATTATTATACTTGGTTTACCCTGTAGCCATGACAGAAGTTTGATCTTTTTGACGTGAATAAACGCTCGTAACTCCTTGAATATTACTCAGATTCACAACAAACTTGGTACGTGAATCCACTGTTACATGCTCTTCATTTGTGCCAACATACACCACGGGCACGAGTGCTTTGCCTGATATATGTGCACAAGCACGAGGGCCACAGGCCCGAGTGCGAGTGCATATATACAGGCAAAGCATGAGTGGGCACGAGTGCTTTGCCTGATATATATGTGCAAGTGTGTATATACAAGCAAAGCACGAGTGCCCGTGGTATGACTAATACGTTCTACTTTAGCATGTAGATTCACCTAATTGGCAAAATCTTTAGTTGCTATACCCTTCTCTTATATAGGGAACCAAATAAGCTGTGATTGTGGGATTGAATTTTTCCAAACAAACTGTGATTGTGGGATTCAATTTTAATACATCAAACAGTAGTTTGGTTTTATTATTGCTAATATAGCAATTTTAAGAGACTAGTGTTAATTATGTTACTTTAATTGCTACATTTACAAAAGTAAAAAAATAAAATAAAAAAGCTACTGTCCTTCTGGCAAAGTTTCAGCCTCATGTGCCAATAACTTTTGGAGCTACAGCCCTACAAAGTAGCAACAACAGAAAAATCGATTTGTACAGCAAGTATAGGGAAAATAAATTACAGGCTTTTATTAAAATGGTTGTAACTTACGAACAAATTGATGTACTGGGCTGCAATTTTTGCCATCATGTTTGCAATGGATAGGGGAATCATCTACTGGGTAAATTTGTCCTTCTGTCACCTTTCTTCACTGCATACAATGGAGAAATTTGTGAAAAAAAATCAATAGTGTACAATTGCTTCAATGTGACGTAAACAAACGCTCGTAACTTGCGTATCCTTGGGTCTACTGCAACAAAACAAAGCTTTTCCAACTCCTCTTGAGTAGGTGAGTAAGATGATTTATTGTTAGTCCCTTCCTTCACTAAGAAAGAGGCATTCAAAAAAAATTACAGAGCAAATTTTTTCAATAATATACAAATATTTCACCCATTGTTTTCAATGCTTTTTACTGGAAATTTAGACTTGCACTATTGTGTCGAGTTTTCGCAGATCCAGTCACACATATATATAGAAGGGGGGCCACGGGGGCTGTAGCCCTTGTCAAAAAGTTGTCATTGAACAATTGTGCTGATTGTATTACACCAAATGGCTATCTATACAAATGCTTAGCCACCTGCAATTCCAGTAACTTAACTGGATTCTATTACCATACGTGTACAAATTTTCAAGGGATGTAATTTTTGTGGATTTCGCAGTTGCTTGGCTTTCTGCAAAATTTTCATCCCTGAAAATTAACGATTGTTAAGGTTAGCTCTATGCTTTTTGATAGTGAAAATTGGGTGATCCTTGAAAATGTAAGTCCAGAAATCCTGAAATTTGTTGATCCACGAAAATTATGTACCTCGAAAATTTGTGTGTATACAGTACATGGATCAAGATCGTTATACCCTAATAGAGCAGTCATCATTTACATAACAATATACTAATGGTGACTACTAAAATCACTCTCAGATTCAATTTTGAGAGTCTAAATCTCAAAAAATTGAGGGTGGTATGTCTCGGGGCAGACCCCTTTATAGGTCCACTGGATGCTAAGCCTCAAGATCGTGATAACCTAATACAGCAGTCACCCTAATACAATAGTCAAACTAATTTTCTGATAAACTGCTAAAATTACTCCCAAATTCAATTTTAGAGGGTTTCCTGTGGGGGAGGTGGAGGCATTCCCCCAGACCCTCCGTTGATTTATACATCTTATGGTTTAAGCCAAATGTACAAGAAATAAATAAAGTGCCTAGACGCAGGTGTAGATTGGCATGCTTTGCACACTGAGACATGTCATCCATTATGCAATGACAGAAACTAATAAGTATATATATGTGGTAGTTGTAATATGGGCACGAGTGATTTGCCTGAAATATACGCACAAGCTCAAGGGTGCAGCCTGAGTGCGAGTGTGTATATTTCAGGCAAGTCACAAGTGCCCATGTTACAACTAATATATTCCACTTGGGTTAATCACCTGCAAGTGTACATGGAAACTGCAGGAATGCTTTGTGAGTGTATTTATATGGGACCATGTGAATTTTGATTGTGGATAACATCGTAAGAGCAACGACAAGGCACTGCTGAGAGGCTGAATTTAAGTGTATCATCATGAGCATGCAGATCGCTTCGATTGTGGGTACACAATTAAACACAGGAAGCCCTAATACGAGCTGAACAACTCATAGTGAAGCTTAAGTGCACTATAAAGTACTTACTATACTAGCCATGAATAAACTATAGCAGTGAATATGTTTGCAGCGCTATAATGGCCTAGCCAATTAAGTGTCACGCCCAGTCACTATGCGTGTGTGACATCGCGCCAGGTGTCAAAACAGCAATATAAAGACGATTTAAGTGCACTAAAGTGCTTAACTTAAACTTTACTAGCCATGAATAAACTGAAGTAGTGAATCAAGACACACGGTAGTGTGTCGTGCGGCCCAAGAAGCCGGCGCGCCACACCGTGAGTATATTGACAGGAAGAACGAAAACGTCATTTTCACACCTTTGTATCTCGGTGATCCCTTATCTGATTGGAACCAAATTTGCTACACAGTTGCCCGCCAGCCAAGGGAGTCTACATTCCAAATTTGAAGGAAATCGCTCCAGCCATTTCCAAGATACGAGCTGCCAAAGTTTCGTTTTTTTTTCTTCGTTTTTTTTTTTTTTTCTTCTTCTTCTTCTTCGTCTTTTCGCACACTTGCAAAAATTGCTATAACAAGCAAACGCGTACTCCGATCGCCTTCAAATTTGGCACACAGAAAGGGAGTCCAAAGGCGAATCCTAGCATCAAATTTGGTACAAATCCGATGAATGGTTCAGGAGTTATGACCGATTATTCGCGTAAAACAAGATCGATTTGTTGTCACGCCTACAGGGTAAACCGCTTCATGGAATGAGTTGAAAATTGCTATGTAGATGGAGTAACCATCGTAGGAGTGCCTTTTGGTGGTTTGAAAGGAATCGAGATAAAGACCACGGAGATATGACACAAACCCCAACCTGTGTCACAATTACGCGATCGATTTTTATGAATAAAAAAGTATTACTTTTCACGCCTACTAGGCAAACCGCTTAGAGCAATGAGCTGAAAATCGGTGTATAGCTGGAATAATCTTCATAGAAAGTCCTTGCAGTAGTACAGAAGAATCGGAATACAAACCACTGAGTTATGATTCGAAAGCCAACTCCGTGTAGCAAATGCGAGATCGAGATACTCTAATAGAACAGTCACCCTAATAGAGCATTCGGCTAATTTATTTACTCCATTATAGAATTTTATTACATCACAAGTTATTCTGTAGGGAGTTCAGCTGCAAACAGTTAATCTTATAGACAGTTCAGCAAGAAGACAGTCACCATGTGGAGAGTTAAGCAAATATACCACTATAGAGATTCAGAACATTACAAGTCACACTGAAGAAAGTTCAGCTATAAACAAGTCATGCACTGTGTAGAGAATTCAGCTACAATTAAGTCACTCTCTAGAGAATTCAGTTACACAGAATTCAGCTACACACAAGTCACTGTGGAGAGAGTTCAGCTACAAACAAATTACCCTTTAGAGTGATCAGCTACAAACAAAACACTTTGCAGGGTGTTCAACTGCAACAAATCAATTACCTTTAGAGCGATCAGCAATGAACAAATCAACACAAATCTACCTGTAGAGAGATCAGCTAGAAACAAATCACCCTGAAGAGAGTTCAGCTACAAAAAATCACCCTGTAGAGACATCAGCTAGAAACTAGACACAATGTAAGGAGTTCAGCTACAAGCAATCACCCTGTAGAGAGTTCAGCTAAAACAAATCAGCCTGCTGAGAGATCAGCTACAAACAAATCACCTTATAGAGAATTCAGCTACAAACAGATTACCTGTAGAGAGATCGGCTACAAACAAATCAACCTGCAGAGAGATCAGCTATATACACACAAATCAACTTGTAGAGAGATCAGCTACAAACAAATCACCCTGTAGAGAGATCAGCTAGAAACTACACACAATGTAAGGAGTTCAGCTACAAACAAATCACCCTGTAGAGAGATCAGCTACAAACTAGACACAAAGTAAGGAGTTCAGCTACAAGCAAATTACCCTGTAGAGAGTTCATCTACAAACAAATCAACCTGTAGAGCAATCAGCTAGAAACAAATCACCCTGAAGAGAGGTCAGCTACAAAAAATCACCCTGTAGAGAGATCAGCTAGAAACAAATCACCCTGAAGAGAGGTCAGCTACAAAAAATCACCCTGTAGAGAGATCAGCTAGAAACAAATCACCCTGAAGAGAGGTCAGTTACAAAAAATCACCCTGTAGAGAGATCAGCTAGAAACAAATCACCCTGAAGAGAGGTCAGCTACAAAAAAATCACCCTGTAGAGAGATCGGCTACAAACAAATCAACCTGCAGAGAGATCAGCTACACACAAATCAACTTGTGGAGAGTTCAGCTACAAACAAATTACCCTGTAGAGAGATCGGCTACAAACAAATCAGCCTGTAGAGAGTTCAGCTAAAACAAATCAACCTGCAGAGAGATCAACTACAAACAAATCACCTTATAGAGAGTTCAGCTACAAACAAATTACCCTATAGAGAGATCGGCTACAATCAAATCAACCTGCAGAGAGATCAGCTACACACAAATCAACTTGTAGAGAGATCAATTACAAACAAATCACCCTGTATCAAGATCAGCTAGAAACTACACACAATGTAAGAAGTTCAGCTACAAATAAATCACCTTATAGAGAGTTCAGCTACAAACAAATCACTCTGTAGAGAGATCAGCTAGAAACTGGACACAATGTAAGGAGTTCAGCTACAAGCAAATCACCCTTTAGTGAGTTCAGCTACAAACAAATCAACCTGCAGTGAGATCACCTACAAAAAAGCACCTTGTACAGAGTTCAGCTACAAATAAATTACCCTGTAGAGAGATCGGCTACAAACAAATCAACCAGTAGAAAGATCAGCTACACACAAATCAACTTGTAGAGAGATCAGCTACAAACAAATTACCCTGTAGAGAGATCGGCTGCAAATTAATCAACCTGCAGAGAGATCAGCTACACACAAATCAACTTGTAGAGAGATCAGCTACAAACAAATCACCCTGTAGAGAGATCAGCTAGAAACTAGATACAATGCAAGGAGTTCAGCTTCAAGCAAAATCACCCTTTAGTGAGTTCAGCTACAAACAAATCAACCTGCAGTGAGATCACCCACAAAAACGCACTTGTACAGAGTTCAGTTACAAACAAATCACCCTGTAGAGAGATCAGGTAGAAGAATTCACCTTGTAGAGAGTTCATTTACAAAGAAACCATCATATAGAGAGTTCAGCTACAAAGAAATTACCCCATAGAGAGTTCAGCTAGAAGAAGTCACCTTGTAAAGAGTTTAGCTACAAAGAAACCATCATGTACAGAGTTCAGCTACAAAGAAACCACCTGTACAGAATTCAACTACAAACAAATCACCCTGTATAGAGATCAGCTAGAAGAAGTTACCTTGTAGATAGTTCAGCTACAACAATTCACCCTGTAGAAAGATCAGCTAGAAGAAGTCACCTGGTAGAGTGTTCAGTTACAAAGAAACCATCATGTAGAGAGTTCAGCTGCAAACAAATCACTCTGTAGAGAGTTCAGCAACAAAGAAACCGCCATGTAGAGAGTTCAGCCTCATACAAACCACCTTGTAGAGAATTCAACTACAACAAATCACCCTGTAGAGAAGAAGTTACCTTGTAGAGAGTTCAGCTACAAAGAAACCACCATGTAGAGAGTTTAGCTGCAAACAATTCACCTGTAGAGAGTTCAGCTAGAAACAAATCACCCCGTAGAGAGATCAACTGGACGAAGTCACCTTGTAGAGAGTTCAGCTACAAAGAAACCATCATGTAGAGAGTTCAGCTGCAAACAAATCACCCTGCAGAGAGTTCAGCTACAAAAAAATCACCCTGTAGAGAGTTCAGCTAGACGAAGTCACCTTATAGAGAGTTCAGCTACAAAGAAACCATCATGTAGAGAGTTCGGCTATAAAGACACCACCATGTAGAGAGTTTAGCTGCAAACAAATCACCTGTTACAGAGAATTCAGCTACAAAAAAACCATCCTGTATATAGTTCAGCTACATTTCAAGTCACCCAGTAGAGAGATCAGCTGCAAAAAAATCCTGTGGGGAATAATGAGCATGTAATAAATATATGTATATAATTTGTATAATTACTAATAAAATCAAAAATAATTGAAGTACTAAAATTCTTCTTTAAGTTCTTTTCTTCTTCCTGTGGTAAAGAAAAAAACACATGGGTTAAAAAAGCCCCAAAGCCAGCCATAGGCCGGCTTTGCAGTATACAAATACAAAAAGAAGTGATATCTAATCAAAAACAGCCAAGCTGTAAAAAAAAGGTGCGGCCCCCATAAAGGCCATGGTGAAAAAAGATGTGAAATCCAAAGTGGCGGCCAAGAAATGGCTGTGATGGTAGGTTAATGGTTACATTTTAATAACGGCAATTCAGGTGAATTTTGTGCCGCTTGGTCTTGGCACCAAATTCACCTGAATTGTTGTTATTAAAATGTAACCATTAACCTACCATCACAGCCATTTCTTGGCCGCCACCTTGGATTTCACATCTTTTTTCACCATGGCCTTTATGGGGGCCGCACCTTTTTTTTACAGCTTGGCTGTTTTTGATTAGATACTATTAACACTAATGGCCAAATCAATTAAGTGCTACGCCCAGTGTCTGGACATCACCACGTGACTATTGAATGCAACATAATCAATATAAACTAACCTGTGACCTTCTTCATTCAGTAAAACAATGAACTATCTTCTTCCCCAAGTCCATGATCTATGCTTTGGTTCACTTTACAAAACTAAAACCCACTATCGATCCTGTGAAGTGTTGCAATATTAAACCAGAGGAAATCACACAGTTTCATCAAAGAAATCGAATGATTTTTGAGAATGCTTAGAATACATTAATGAGAATAGGAGGTAGTATATACAAGTTATATCACTCCTAGGAGGGATATAACTTGTATATACTACCTCCATTTCTCATTAATGCATTCCTGAGCACTAATAGCAATCCACTTATACACCTTCTCTTCCCTTTGAAGTGAGGTGTGAAAGTGGCATATGTAGTAGTTGTAACATAGGCTCGAGTGATTTGTCTGAAATATACACACGAGCATGAGGGCGGAGCCTGAGTGCGAGTGTGTATATTTCAGGCAAGTCACAAGTGACCATGTTACAACTAATATATTCCACTTGGGTGACTCACCTGCAAATGTGCATGGAAACTGCAGGGATGCTTTGCGAGTGTATTTATATGGGACCATGTGAATTTCGATTGTGGATAACATTGTAAGAGCAACGACAAGGCACTGCTGAGAGGCCTAACGTAAGTATATCGTCACGAGCATGCAGATCGCTTCGATTGTGGGTACGCATTTAAATACAAGAAGTCCAAATACGAGCTGAACAGCTCATAATGATGCTTAAGTGCACTATAAAGTACTTACTATGCTAGCAGTCTACATGCTAAAGTAGAACAGATTAGTTATACCACGGGCACTCGTGCTTTGCTTGTATATACGCACTTGCACTCGGGCCTGCGGCCCTTGTGCTTGTGCGTATATATCAGGCAAAGCACTCGTGCCCGTGGTATAACTATTACATATATATATATACCACTTTCACACCTCACTTCAAAGGGAGGAGAAGGTGTATAAGTGATATAATAGCACTGCTATCAGTGCTCAGGAATGTATTAACGAGAATAGGAGGTAGTATATACAAGTTATATCCTAGTTATTGTCTAAAAAGTGAAGTATTCATTATGCTTCATTGTCAGCTATGTTCAATCGGTTACACAGCTTTTCGGATCAAGAACTGTTCAAAAAGCACCTCTGCAATCCATGCATATACCAAAAGAAAGAAATGGTGCCGCGTGCCCAGTTATATTAATTATCATCTGAAAAATGAAGTATCCATTACGCTTCATTGTCTGCTATGTTCAACCCGTTACACAGCAGTACAAATCAAGAACTGTTCGAAAAGCACCTCTGCAATCAAAATAGCCACTAGGAAAAAATACGGACGATTTCCGTTATGAAGGGAAGCCATTTGAACATAGCTGAAAGAGAAGCGTAATGGCCACTGCACTTTCAAAGCAGTAATCGTTAGTTGGGATGCGTGTTCAGACGAAAACATTAATTCTGGTGCCATCCTTACTTTTGATGCAGTATGTGTGGGTTCACCAGTTATAATAATGTTACAAAAAAGTAAACAACAAATGTAAGGTTAGCTGAATTAGGGATTAAATGTTCACTAGTATATCTGCAGGTGTAGGTGACCTCCCTTGTTTCCCTGCTTTTTTTTTTCTATGATCCCTAATCAAACTTAAAATTCTTAATTTTTCCCTACATTTGTCTAGTTACTCTTGTCTGAAGGCATCAGGCAGGCAGTTAGTCAGTCAGAAAATTCCATTGAATAAAATTTTTAAAAACATTTGTAGCTATCTATTTATTGGAAGTATTTAGGGTCGTACTGAAGGTACTTTTAGACTTGTACCTAACCAATACTGCCAAGGTACCAGGATGGTATTGTGAAGCTGGTTTTAGGGTGATATTTTTGGCCAGAAAACCCAAACCTCCATGACCCCTAATATACAGTACTATCTTACTGTATGATAATAGAGTTTGCAAAATGTATAAGAAATCTATATTAACAAAGTATTTTTCATTGTGGTTTTGGGCTATTAGATTTCCTATTACTGTCGGAAATGTCCAGATATTTCTTGAAATTTACATGTTGGCCTATAATGGAGTCTATATTGTACCATATATATATATAGTATTTCCAAATATGAAAGGAAAGCTAACACAGGTTACACAGAGACCTTATCCTGGTCTGTAAGCGTTACAGTAGTCAGGTATGACAGCAGTTGAAGCAACAATCTTGGATTAAAATTAGTGAAAATTTGCTTAGGTACTAGTGAATGAATTATTTAGATTTTAACACTTTTCCTAGGAAGTACCTCTCTGTTTTTTGCTAGTTTAGTACCTTCACAGTTACTTACAGTAACAAATTACATGAGAACCTGATCTTACACAACTTCTAATGCATTATATGGCAGTGGAAAACCATGCTTGCATGATAACAATTAAAATTAAAACAATGTGGTTTAAACATAGAATATAATCCATTATAGTTGATAAGTCCAGCCCTGCACAGCTTACCTGTAAATATCATGCTATTTATATACCAACACATCACATTAATTTTAATCTGACAACATGTCATGTGTTCTCATAACTATAATGTATGTGTAACACTTCCACTTTTAAATTTGACATTTACTTGAGATTTCCTTAGTCAAGGACACATGGCATGCCGTTAGCTTTTCTGTACTATTCAGAAAGTTTACATTTGCTTAGTCCAGAACACATGGAAATGGTGTACATATGTACATGTAATATGTCTATAACTATACGTATATTTTGAGTAGTATAGGAAAGTGGCATGCCATGTGTCCTTGACTAAGGAAATCGCATATTAAATTTCTGAACAGTATAGGAAATCTCACCGCATGCCATATGTCCTTGGCTAAAGAATCTGATGTAAATGTCTGAATACCATGCAGGAAATCTAACAACATGTCAAATGTTTGGCAGAGGAAATGCCCAGACGCATAAAATTTCTAGGAAACATCACAACATGTGACATTTACGGTATGCTGATTTACTCCAGGGTTTGATATGGTAAATTTAACACTGACATTTCCTGTATGTTTCCATGCAGATATTCGGTCTGGAAATGTCACTTTTTCCTGTGTTAGAAGCTACTCACCTAGTTGTCCTCTTTGTGTTATTCCATTGTCTGCTCAATGGCTGACATGTGGTGGGTAGAAATACATATTCATGCATTGCCCAAACAATTATTGTACTGATCATTCATCATTTAGTAACTACCAACTACTTGAAACTTAGCAACTACACTGAGCCTAGTCTAACTTGTTCACCCAAACCTATAATCAAACACTCCATGTCACTCAATACAACAAGTCAAAGCATCTTGTATCATTGAACTGGTTGGGGATCAAAACCATGAGCAAACTGCATTTCCATAATATTCCCCAGGCAATATGTGAGTTAAATCCCAGGCGGTACCATTGAACGCCCATGCTATATAGTGCAGGGGAGAATCCACACTTTTTAAAAGGGGGTTCCACCCTGGATCACAACTTCAGCCTAGCTGTAAGTCGAAGACCAAAAAAAAAACATCTTTAGCTGCCTCTCACCAACTACATCTCCTTATTTTATTTATAACTACATAGCTTACTATACTGCTCCCCTAAAAATACTGTGACTGCTCTGTTAGAGTATCTTGAGTAAGAGGCTCTTCCACGAAAGCGGGGTTCCATGGATTTGAACCTCCCTAGATCTGCCCTTGTAGTGGTGTATGTCTTGTTAACATGTGCAATTTGTGATATGTACATTGGCCTTTCCCTTGATCTGTGGTGTGAAAGTGGTACATATTGAGTTGTAGAAATTAATTATTAAAGTGAGCAGGATTGATAATAATATTGTGATGTCTTGCTTTCATAGACCAGGACAGGAGTAATACAGTATTTTAAAAAACTGCGAGAAGAATCGAAGGTACGAATAAATACATGATTCATTTTTGTTCATTTATTCATTAAAATAGGCAAAAAGATTGGAAAAAGAAGCTTTTAAACAAAAACACAAAGAAGAATTACAGGTATGAATAACTAATACGTGATTATTCCCTCACTAAAACTAGAGGTTATAGTTTGAAATATGTGTATGTGTTTAGTAACAATAGCATCATTGCAGCCAATTGCTTTTGATTTTCACATTAGAAAGGCTACACATGCTTTTTCTTCTCAGGTCAACTGGATTTGAATAGTATGCATGTGTTGGAACTGTTAGCTGTCATGCAATCTAGTATACGTATTAACTACTACATTCCTTAAGCCTTACACTGAATAGTCTATTTTATGTACTTGTATACATCTGTGAGTACCGTTCAGTTGTTGTTCATATTCATTTTGACATAATTTCAATGATTGTATGTACGTATGTCATTCAGACATGGGTCAAGCAGTTAGGTCCAATGCTTAAAGCGCATTCTCAAGCACCTTAAGCACAAGCACAGATGTTTCAATTACAAATAAAGTACCTGATTTAATTACCTAATTACTTGAAATATTAGGTAACAATTTACATCAAAATCATTGTAAAGTTAGTGTCTTAATTAATTATTAATTGTCATTTTAAGTATCCATTTCGTTAATGTCTTCAGTAAAGTTGAAAAAGTGCTTGTTTAATGTCCACTTTTATAAATGCAAAGAGCAATGTATCAAAATGATTTGCCTGATAGCACTTTTAATTTTGGCTGTTAAATAGGGCTGTACCGATACCACATTTTACATCCGATACCGATATCTGATATTTATTGTCTATTTCTGATACAAGTTTTCTAATGAACTGATATTAAAGTCGAACCAATATGCATTACAGCATAATAGAGTATGTAGCATGATCACTGTGGCTGTGTTAAATTTCTACAATGGACCTATCCGCAATGACGTCAAAGCACAAAATGGCGGTCGATAGTGTGGACACTTGTACAGAGGGTATTGGGAGAGATGACATTTCGCTATGTTAAAGTTTACATACTGCAGCAAGGGGCAAGGTGAGGCATGCATACTTAATTACAAGACAAATGAGCATGGTTTTGCATTGATACCAAAACTTAAATCTTGTTTCATCTGGTGGGACTGTTTCACATTGCCACCTCACACTGACTAGCCTCTTACCTTTACTATCTAATAGTTCCATGTCATGAAATCCGCAAACTAAGCTCATTTGAGTGATTACGTACATATGAAGTTCCCACACTATACACTGCCATTTTGTCAATTATGACATCATTGCGGATTAGGTCCATTCATATGCTTTTCAACAATTAATCCCTTTATTTGTTGGTACTTATGACTGTTCACAAAAGGTTTTTATCCAAACTTGTCTGTTTTTACCAGTGCAGTGCAAATTATGGAACAAAAATATCAACCATTAAAAAAGTGGTGCAAAAAACCCTCAGAAATAGAGAAAAAAAACTTAACAAACTTGGGACTTGAACCCGCATGCACCAACTCATTCATGTTATAAGAACTGAACCATTTGACAACTAAATCACTTTGGTCAGTAAGGTGATTTTCATGGGACATGACTAAAACACGGAACGGACTGGGAAAACGGACTCACAAACGGACTGGAAAGAACTTCCCTGAAAACGTTTTTCTGCCATAGAAACTCACTAAATCGCTGCTACAAAGAATATAACACGTAACATCAGCCTTAAACAAACCTCTAAATGTGTGCTCGAGCCGCCATTAAACCCTGGGATAATTTACAAAGCGACAGTCTGCCAGTGTGAGCGCCTGTGACAGCGAAGTTGTCAGTTAGTGCTGTTGTAAACAAGTTTAAACAAACAAAATAACACAGACTGTATTTGTAGTAGCCCGGCAGTACTTGCCAGCTGATTAAATACAACATGGTTCTGTCACGAAGCCTACCTGTCTACCTGTCACCTGTAAAACTGAAGATCAGCCGTCAAACTAATTGCAGCAATTAACCAGACTATGAATTCCAAGTAACATAGTGTCTTAACAGGCTTAAAGCTTGTGTCTTGTCTTGTTTACACATGCGAAAGGGAAAGTGTGCTTTTAATTAAACACAAAATGAATTTAATTTCAGACTATCTTTAAATGCAGGGCTAAATATTGGCTTGAGCACACTTTGACATCGTGTTCAGACCAGTTCAGAGGTTTGTTTTAGGTCGTTGTTGCGTGTTACATTCTTTCTAGCAGCTATACAGTGAATTTCTATGGCCAAAAGATGTTTTCAGGCAAGTTCTTTCCAGTCCGTTTGCTAGTCCATTTTCCCAGTCTGTTCCGTGTTTTAGTCATGTCCATTTTCATGGTATTTATACTATTAGTGCATATAACTTGAGTGAAATATCTGTATTGTAGACTTACAATTAACCAATCATGCAGCATTATGTCTGTGCTGGTAATTAAGTACTTTATGGAAATACTTTCAAAGCACAAAGGCTGCCAGCTCTTAAATGCTACAATGAATTTAACATCTAATCATAGGGCTGTACCGATACCGATATTATATTGGTAGCGATATTATGAGTATTGGTATTGGTCAATTGCAAGTCTACAATACAGATATTTCACTCAGTAACAAATACTTGTAAGCACTTGTAAACACTTCAAAACAAGTGCTTATAAGCTCAAGTGCTTAAGTACTTGACTCATGATTGATGTCAATACAGGAGAACCAGAAAAAGGAAGAAGAACAAAGAGAACGCCAGAGATTACTCAGTATGTTCAACAAGCTAATTGTTCATAGGCTATACGTAACTGTATGTTATAAAAACTAAAACTAGTATATCATACAGTACGATAGTACTGTATATTAGGGACATCGAAGGTGTGGGGGCGATCCATGATATAATATAACCCAAAAACCTGCCGCGATTTTTCCTCAAAACGATGTGACAGTATTGATTGGGTAAAACCAATCCCAAAAGTGTCTTCAGATCGACCCGAAACGTTTCTGTCAAGTTGCTACACAATTTTTAAAAAAATTTAGTCAATGGAATTTTCTACTGCCTGCCTGCCTGACGCCTTCAGTCAAGCGTAGCGGAAAACTGGCTACAGCTACAGCCCTAATTCTTTCGCAGAAACGTTTCTAGATCGCTTAAGAAAAAACCTTTGGTATATTGATAAACATACAATGCTTGCGCTATTGTCTTACCTTTTATCCTTCTTTACCATGGCCATCAGTCAAGGTTCTACCGCTGAGTGTTAATAGACTACAGTACGGCTTCCATACCAGTGTATATTGCATCAAGCTATTCGAATACTCGTGGTCGCCGGTTGTACCTAAAACACACGCGTACGTCAGGCTCGCTGTTGATATCGATCAGAGAGAGCAACTCACGGCGAACTAGATCTCATTCCTTAACTTTAAACCTTGTGTGTTCTACGATCAATGCATTTAGGCACTCATTCTTTGTGGCTGTGCCATTTCTATGCAACTTCTTACCTCCAACAATTTTGTCACAGCCAACTGCAGGCAGTTTTAAGCATAAGCTTAAACATTTTCTGTTTTGTAAATAGCTATATCATTTCTTATTTGTAATTTGTTTTGATTGTGTATATGTATGTATGTTCTGTGTATGTATGTATGCTCTGTATGTGTATATGTATGTATGTTCTGTGTTGGGGACCACCTAGTACAGGCTAACTAGCCTTTTGTGGAACTCTTCTTTGGAAAAATTGATAATAAATAAATAAATAAATAACTATATAGCGAATGTGTAAGTCAATAAATATAGTTAATTAGTAACAATGTCAAATCGAGTTGGGTCATCCAGGTTCTGCTTTACAGATTATTTGGGTCTGACCCTACGTGCTAAATTAAATGTGTACCACACGTCATAGCGTAGCTCTTGCTTCTTTCGTGAGCCACGCCCACTTACGTAAATTACGGTCTGTAGACATATGGTAGCCACGTCCATTCATCAGTGTGTAGGTATGCACAAATCCATGCCTACTTACGTAAATTACTGTCTGTAGACATATGGTAGCCACGCCCATGTAGATATGCACGAATCCACGTCCATTATTGTCTGCTGGCTTATGTAGAGCCACGCCCACTGATCAGTTGTTATTGTATGAGTCATAATCTAGTATAATTGTGCTGTGAGTAACTCAGCAGATATTTAGTGGTCATGAGCTTGCAAAAAAACTTCACAAACAAGTATAAGAAAAAATTGGGAATTTTAAATTAGATTAGGGACAATGTATAATGCTGCAATAAAAAGTACTGAAACAAGCTGGATCAGAGTAGTACGTAATGTCCAAATACTGTAAAACAATAAGAAGTGAATATCCCTACTGTGCTACACTCAATGCACAGTAGGGATATTCACTTCTTATTGTTTTACAGTATTTGGACATTACGTACTACTCTGATCCAGCTTGTTTCAGTACTTTTTATTGCAGCATTATACATTGTCCCTAATCTAATTTAAAATTCCCAATTTTTTATTATACTTGTATATATATATATATGTTACCATCTCAGCGAAAACCTGTCTAGTCACACAACTTCCAAATTTCTTTTTATTTTCTCAGCATTATTTGCATAGTCCAAGGAATGGTTCACCAAAATTTCAGTCGATTATTGTGAGTTGTTTTGGAATTACAGTGCTAGAAAGTAGGAAAAGCAAGGAAATCGATTTGTACAATGACTATTCTAAAAATAAACTACAGTCGCTTACATTAGCAGCAATAACTTCTGTTTGGATTAGTCTACAAAGTTGGGATTTGGTTTACAGCGTTCAGCATGGATTGGCAGATCAGCCAAGGTATAGTTTTAGTCCTGTAATCACTTGTGCATAGGTGTATGAAGGCAGTTTTATTGAAGAAATGGCAACGATTTTGTTTACGTCTACCGCATTGTAAACAGATGCACACAACACGCAAATCATTGGGGTTACAGAAATGAAACAAAACTTTTCAAACTCCCCATGTGTAGGCGAATAAGATGGTATATAGGTTTAATCGATTTAACACTTCCTTTCCTGAGTAATGGCTTGATTAAAACTTGCATAAAATTTTCTTTGTAAGGCCACATAAACATAATTATTAGTTTCTCATCCCTGCCTGCATGGCCATTTTTCTTACCTCATCAAGGTTTTATTGCACTACTGGTGACTGAGTGCAGCTATCCGGCACCTTCTTAGTTGGTTCCTTGCTAGAGCAGTCTAAGATAACTGCATTCTGAGTCATTTTAGCTACCTAATTCAGCTAACTAGTAGTAAAAAACAAAAATCCACCCTCCTGCATTGCTATTTTGAGTACAGGAGCATGAGAAACTAATAATTAAGTTTATGTGGCCTAATACGTGTAATTTCACCAATTTTTAAACCAGGCACGCACCTGGTTTACTGAAATTGTTTTCGTAAAAGTGTATGTGTGTACCTATTTACCTATCTACCTATCTCCCTATGTTTGTCCGTACGCACCCACATGAGCAAAATCGTTAAATAATGGTAAAAGCAGCTTTTACGTAAGAAGTAAAAGCAGCTTTTACGTAAGAAGTAAAAGCGAAATGAAGTCTGTATTAAACTTCTGCACAGATGAACATTGCTCTGAGGTGGTTTCTTTTCAGCGGACTGAAATATGGATGTGGCGACTTTCCTCAGACTGCCTTCCCCTTGAGGTTTTCAGGCATTTAGCAACTGAAAAACAATGGTGCAGGCCTCGTACACTACCAGGAATAGCCTATCGCTTTGAGCTGAAAGGGGGGCGTATAACTTACGCACGCAAACAAAAATGAAGAGCAGCTTTGAGGCTTTGTCGAGAGAATTTGTTGGAAAAAACATGTTAGTCACACTATAAAACAGTTTAGAGGATGCTTCTGTGTGTAATATGTTGGTAAAAGCGGTTTGTTTACCAAACGTTTCCTTAGCAGTACATAGCAACGTAATTGAACAAATTACGAAAATTTCATGAATTACAAAATACGAGAGTTAGCTAATAATATTATTGCACAACCCAAAACTCTCTATTGTAAAATAGTAATACATAGTTGTTTAATTCATACTGTCTATAGTTATTCCAGATGAGTTAGCTAGCTGCATGGCACCTGGTTTTTAGAAGTAGCATGACATCAACTTGTTTAAAATTTTGTTTTTCTTAATACGCATGCTTGTGCAAACTAGACTGGTTTTCACACACACACGCACGCACGCACGCACGCACGCACGCACACACACACACACACACACTCACATATATATATCAGCGTTGAAACTGGGTCACTACTGCTGACCCGTATGACCCACTGACCCAGATAGCAATCCGGGTCAGACTCGGATTCGACCCGGACTAATTAAAGCTGAGGCGTGCGCTAAGAGCTATATTTTGGGTAGTCTCAAGTAAACGGGACTATGTTTTGAACGTTTGATTAATGTGTTGAGTAAATGAATAGTTCTGTGATAACTAAGCCATGCAGTAAGTTTATAATTTAAAGTCAGTCAGTGGGTTTGGTTCCATGTAGCTACTGTTAGTTAACAGACAGCAATTGGGTGTGGCTTTGTGCATACCTAGTATTACACTTTCTCGACATTAAAGTGGATGTGGCTCACAAAAGTACTTATCCAGCTGCAAGACTAGACTATATACAACTAGTACAACAATTGATTAGTGGGCGTGGCTTCATGTAAGTTTGCAGACAGCAACGGACACAGTTTCCTGCTACAGACTGCACCTACTACTAAATAGGCATGGCTGAGCATATATTTGTAACGTGATAAGTGGGCATGGCTCATGAAAGAGCCATGCGACTAGTGTTAATAAGTTTCCACGTTGTCAAACTAACAATTTTGTTTCTCATGTGATCCAATCAGGGTCAGACCCGGATGACCTGGACAAAATGTGACCTGGATGACCCGGATGACCCAACTCGATTTCAACGCTGATCAAGACACACGATAGTGTGTCGTGCGGCCCAAGAAGCCGGCGCGCCACACCGTGAGTATATTAACAGGAAGAAAGAAAACGAAATTTTCACACCTATGTAGCTCTGTGATTCCTAATCCGATTGGAACCAAATGTGCTACAGAAGTGCCGGCCAGTTAGGGGAGTCTACATACCAAATTTGAAGAACATTGCTCCAGCCATTTCTGAGATATGAGCGAACAAAATGTCATTTTAATTTCTTCGTTTTTTCTTCTTCTACTTCTTCATTTCGCACACTTCGCAAAATCCGCCATAAAACACGAATTCGTGCTCCAATCGTGCTGAAATTTGGCACACTTGAAGGGCTCATTAAGGCGGATCTCAGTACCAACTTTGGTAGGAATCCGATGAACATTCACGGAGTTATGATCGATTATTCACGTAAAATAAAGTCGAAGGTCTGTCACGCCCACAAGGTAAACCCCTTGAAGGAATGAGCTAAAAATTTCTATGTAGATGGAGTAACCATCGTAGGAGTGCTGTTTGTGGTTTGAAAAGAATCGAGATAAAGACCATGGAGGTATGACACAAAACCCAACCTGTGTCACAATTATGCAATCAATTTTTACGAATAAAAAAACTGTTAGTTTTCACTCCTACCAGACAAATCGCTAAGAGCAATGAGCTGAAAATCGGTGTGTAGCTGGAATAATCATCATAGTAAGTTCTTGCAGTAGTACAGATGAATCTGATTACAAATCACCGAGTTATGATTCGAACCCCAACTACGTGTAGCAAATGCGAGATCGAGATACTCTAATAGAACAGTCACCCTAATAGAGCATTCGGCTACGTTTATAACTTACTCCATTAAAGAATTATATTACATTGCAAGTTATTCTGTAGGAAGTTCAGCTACAAACAGTTAATCTTATAGACAATTCAGCTAGAAACAACTCACCCTGTAGAGAGATCAGCTAGAAGAAGTCACCTTGTAGAGAGTTCAGCTACAAAGAACTACCTTGTAGAGAGTTCAGCTGCAAACAATTCACCCTGTAAAGAGATCAGCTAGAAAAAAGAATTTTCCTTGTAGAGAGTTCAGCTACAAATGTAGAGAGTTCAGCTGAAAACAAATCACCCTGTAGAGAGTTCAGCTACAAAAAGATCACCCTATAGAGAGTTCAACTAGAAGAAGTCACCTTGTAGAGAGTTCAGCTACAAAGAAACCACCATGTAGAGAGTTCAGCTGCAAACATATCACCCTGTAGAGAGTTCAGCTACGAACAGATAACCCTGTAGAGAGTTCAGTTAGAAACAAGTCACCCTGTACAGAGATCAGCTAGAAGAAGTTACCTTGTAGAGAGTTCAGCTACAAAGAAACCATCATGTAGAGAGTTCAGCTGCAAATATATCACCCTTTAGAGAGTTCAGCTAGAAACAAGTCATCCTGTAGAGAGATCAGCTAGAAGGATCACCTTGTAGAGAGTTCAGCTACAAAGAATCACTCTGCAGATAGTTCAGCTACAAACAAGTCATCCTGTAGAGAGATCAGCTAGAAGAAGTTACCTTGTAGAGAATTCAGCTACAAAGAAACCATCATGTATATAGTTCAGCTGCAAACAAATCACCCTGTAGAGAGTTCAGCTAGAAACAAGTCATCCTGTAGAGAGATCAGCTAGAAGGATTACCTTGTAGAGAGTTCAGATACAAACAATTCACGCTGTAGAGAGATCAGCCAGAAGAAGATACAAAGATCACCCTGTAGAGAGTTCAGCTAGAAGAAGTCACCTTTTAGAGAGCTAAGCTACAAAGAAGCCACCATGTAGAGAGTTCAGCTGCAAACAAATCACCCTGTAGAGAATTCGTGAGCTACAAACAAATCGCCCTGTAGAGAGACCAGCTAGAAACAAGTCACCCTGTAGAGAGATCAGCTAGAAGAAGTTACCTTGTAGACAGTTCAGCTGCAAACAAATCACCCTGTAGAGAGTTCAACTACAAACAGATAACCCTGCAGAGAGTTCAGCTAGAGTCAAGTCACCCTGTAGAGAGAATCCTGTAAAGAGTTCATCTACGCACAAGCAAATCACCCTGTAGGGAGTTCAGCTACATTTCAAGTCACCAAGTAGAGAGATCAGCTGCAAATTATCCTGTGGGAATTAATTGACATGTAATAAATATATGCATTATATATATTATAATTTGTACATTTACTGATAAAATCTGCTTCATCTTTTTCTTTTTCCTGTGATAAAGAAAAAAATATAGGTTAAAAAGCCCCAAAGCTGGCCATAGGCCGGCTTTGGGGTATACAAATACAAAAAGAAGTGAAATCTAATCAAAAACAGCCAAGCTGTAAAAAAAGGAGTGCGGCCCTTGAAAAGGCTATGGTGAAAAAAGATGTGAAATTCAAGGTGGCGGCCAAGAAATGGCTGTGATGGTAGGTTAATAGTAAAAATTTTAATAACGACAATTCAGGTGAATTTTGTGCCAAGACCAAGCGGCACCAAAATTCACCTGAATTGTCGTTATTAAAATTTTTACCATTAAGCTACCATCACAGCCATTTCTTGGCCGCCACCTTGGATTTCACATCTTTTTTCACCATAGCCTTTTCAAGGGCCACACTCCTTTTTTACAGCGTGGCTGTTTTTGATTAGATTAGAATTTTTAGGTATCTAAGCAATAAAAAGTATTGAAACAGGAGATGAATGATGGTATATGTATTGTTGGTGGGAGAATCCCGATTTAGGTATTGAACAAAATGTTGTTACCATTATAGGAAATTTCTCACAGAGTTATTCTGTAATACCATGTTCATCTCTTGTTTCACTACTTTTTGTCACTTGAATTCCCTTAATATTTAATATACTAGTGTTCATATAGGCTTACTAGTATTTGTTTTAAAAAATTGTAATTTAAAAATAAACTAGAGATCTATGCAATTAAAGTAGTGTAACAAGAGATGAAATGATGGTATTACAGCATAGCTCAGTGGGAAGTCCCTATTTGTTCGCTTTGCCATTGAACAAAATAATTGTTGTAGTTAATGTGCCAAAGTAGGAACTCTCCCACTGAGCCATGCAATAATACCATCATTCATCCCTTATTTCGCTACTTTTATTGCATACAAAATATCTACTTCATTTCTAAATTAACAATTTTTAAAAATACTGGTTTGTTTAGTTATTTTGTTGTGAGCACAGATAGTTACAATGTACGTAAGTTGCGACTGTTCTATTGTATAATGAGTGGCTGTTGTATTAGAGTATATCTTGAGTCAGCCAATAGGTGTGCAGCTAGCTATACCAATAAGGCATCTTGTGTACTGTAGTAAATAGGTAGATTGTTAAGAGGTGTGGTCTCTGTACTCTATCGCTATTAGTCCACCTAGATCTTTATTGGATGGGCACAGTCATGAACCTAACTCCAACAGGTTTCCAATCATGAAGTTGCAGATATCTAGCTAGTACGTATATCTCTTGTAGTAATACCAGGACTAAAGCGCTTCTGAAATCCAGCTCTGAAATAATTCTGTTGTGTCTAAATATGCTGCTGAAAGAAAGTGTTGATACAGAAAATTATTAACACCACCTTGATATGGTTTTGTTGGATGAAGAAGAAGACAAGCAACTTGATTGAAGATAAAAGAAAAGACAAGGCGCAGAGGGCCTACACTTGTCAGAACCCTAAAAGGCACATCCCATTGGTGCATTTGTTATTGTGGCGTAAAATGGTGGCTGTGCACTGCTTTGTGGCCTCTAGACTTGCGATTGTGGTCAGTCAGGCAGTGAGACTAAAGTTTGAGTTTTAGTGATTTAAAAAAAAAAAAATTCTATATCCAGCTACCTGTAAGTGTTTTGTTATATATTGTATATTATATGGACTAGTACTATTGCATAAAGGTAATTCTCATCACGTAAAATGTCTCTAGGATGATTTTTAAAGGTAAAAGTTTGGGTAGCACACAAAATTTTAAGGGCAATTTCTACTTAAATGGTACTACCATACCATTTGATAGGTTTTAAAATTGTTTTAAGGAATTCTAATATGTGTTTGTGCTAAGGGTACCGCTGCTTAAAATCGTGCATAAAATAGAATTTGAAATGATTATGATTTTAATGATTTTTATAAAATTTCACTGGTTTCAGAGACACTGATATTGAATTGAATACATGGGAACTTTGACTTCAAAGCAATTATCCGTAAATCTGTAGAGTTTGCAAAAAATTACTGGCTATGTACACATTACTAAGTGTAGGTTAGAGACCTAGCATGAGGATCTTTGTGGATTTTAAAAACCGAGTGAAGCGAGGTTTTTAAAGTACACGAAGATCCAAGGGCGTGGTCTCTAACTGACTTAGATAACGGGGCCGGTTTATATGGGAACTTAGGTGGAGTCATTGTGGGATTAGATAATCTGTCGTTTCGAAATCGTCATTGTATATGGCCAATGAAATTTGACTTCAAAGTGTGAACATGTGTGGTTGATTTATGAGAAATGAAGAGGATTGAGCTTATTCCTTACCGTCCCAAACGCTCACCTCCTGGATGGAAATGTCCCATAAAGTTCAAATTAGGATAAGGATTGCCATGGGAGTCCAGCGATAGCAAAGATGACGAATTGTTTCTTCTGGCATCGCAACAATACAAAGAACAAGCTCGCAGAACCTTGATGGAGGAAGAAGCTAATAAATGTGACAACGATGAATTGTTTCTTATGGCATCACAACATTACAAAGAACAGGCAAGTAAAAACCAGATGGAAAAGAAGGCTAAAGAAAGTGTTAATGACTATCCAGCTATGACTACTACACTACAAAAAAAGAATTGATTTCCTTACCTTTAAGAGACTGTGGAAAGGTATGGAAATGTCAGATTTCCACAATATTATCTTACCTTTCCTTTCATCAGGAATGATCATATTTCCACAACTTTCCTGAAAAGATTCAGCCGTCTTTTTGATCTTTCCTTACCACTTAAAGGCTAGGAAAGGTTGTTTTTCCCAACAGTAAATGTGAGGAAATGTCACATTTTTACCCTCGTCCCACCCCTATATTCTGTATTAATTGGTTTAAATACTTCCAATTTTAAATCAACAAAAGGTCATCCATCCATACACAAAAATGCAACATAGTCAAATTACAAAAAATGTCTGTCTTGGGTGTTCATCAATACATTCTTTATGACAAACTTTATCAATGGCAGGCTCCTTGCCTGGACATTTTCTGTGTACTGTAAACGGAAAAAAATAGATGTAATGCCAAAACATTGTACAGCACGATTAAATACCTGTTAGTATTGTATCTTTTTCCAAACAACGTTCCACCTCATAAAGTCGTATCCTTCTATTAGTCATACCTAACAAAAACTATATTACTCTATTATAGAATTATCTTTCAAGAAACTCACCAGAAATAATCGATCTAGATGCCAAAACAGCTTGTCCTGGCAGTGATCAATACCTGAACAATCATGCTGAATGGTCCAATGCAGAGAATGCTATTGAAAAGAAGATACGTATGTGAACTACTGCTGGTAATAGAAAAACACATCACAATACCAGTACAAAATATTTTACAGCTGTACGAAGTGATGAATTAGGAGTCCTTGTATTTTGATAGTATGTTGTTATAGCAATACCTTGCTACCATAATCAACCTAGTAAATGCGACCATCTTCATGAAAACCTACCTAGTTTGTATAATTTCTAAAGTTCTTTTGGTTTTTTCGGGATTAAAAATTTTAATAAAACAAACTGAGTATGAATACATAAGCATATAGAACTGCATACAGTAGTACTATACAAAAGCAGTCTAAATTACCTGCCTCTTTAACACTGGACCACAGTAGCGCTACGTTTTTGTGTAGGCTAATGGCAACAGGGATACACTTATCTGATGTGTAGTAAACAATGATGTGCATGCAAAGGCTCAGATTTAAGCCACCTTGCGAATGTTTTGTTGGATTATAATATAGATAGCTGCTATTTTCATGTCATTGTATCCACAAGAAATCAAGCCAAATGTCACAGCATGGTGAATACTATGCAAAACTATACATCAGCATCAGGAATGTCAAACAATTACGCTGTCCTAAACTTCTAATAATGCCAAGGTCAAGCAGAACAAATACACTATATTTCTATAAAATACTCTGGTTGGTTGTAAGGACCTCATACAAGCTCTACCTTCTGTGTTCACCCTCCTAACCAGTAAAGTTGATAATACACTTGAGCCATGGGTACGTGTCATTACATGTATTATTACATGGGTATGTGTTATAACAGATTTTTGATCAAGAATTGGATTACAGGATACAGATACACAAAGTACCATATCAGTTACACTTAGAGGAGACACACATTCCATACTAACATCCAATACAGGTTTTTGGATCAAGAATTGGATTAGAGGATACAGAGACACAAAGTGCCATACCACTTACACTTAGAGGAGACATACTTCTTTACATACAATCCACACTAACAACCAATAATCACATTAACCATAACCACTAACCTGAAACTTTACAAGTTCTCATGTGGTTAGCTCATTCTTTGTCTTAAATTGTATCTCATCCCTAAAAGAAATGCAAAGGAGTACGTGCCATCTCATACACACAACTTATCTCAAACATAACCCTCAGTCATTCGCTTAGTTCATAAGTCTCGCGATCCGTGTTGCTTGAGGTGTTGCTACAGTAAAATCAACTACAACAAACACAGGCAAATTACTGATTGCCTCTATTGTACTTGGTGTCAAAAGGCAGCACGGCGGTACTGAAAGTCAGGAAACAGAGGTGACAGTGTTAGGCGCAATCTGTAAATTTGCGCAGTTTATAAATTGCGCTGCGCATTTTGTGAATTCATAAAATGCGCAACAATTTATAAATTGTTGTGCAATTTGTGAACTACCGTAAGAGCTGCGCATTTTGTGAACTCCCTGGATTCTGGTCCATTCAGTGTACCGCCGTTACGTTATTGGCCGATTCAAGTGCATAGCTATCATGGCTGCTCTTAGGGAGGTATAATAAGCCCCTTAATAGCTATGTTTACTCAAGGTTTTACTACAAGGAACATGCATGGGTCAAGATCGCCGTGACGCACTAACTTCCGTTTTCTATTTTGGGTATCTCTCCCTTGTGTATTATTATTATACTGGGCAGGCTGATTGTGCCCAGGGGACTCTGCAGCTGACCTGGATAAGGTGCACACTGTCTTTCTCTCTGCTGCCCTCTGCGTACTACTTGTGGTAGCAGGTTCATCTGCTGATATCTCTCCATGTGGGTTAGCTTTCATGGGCACAGGGACTACCGAGTCCAGCCTGTCGCTATACTTTTTCTAGCAGTTGTCCAGCACATACCAACACAGCGCATATGCTGCACCAGTAATGAAACGTGTATCAGCACATAAGGTTTGGTGCATTGTAACTCGTGTCCAACATCATGTCCAGTCCAAATGGTACATGTACTTAATAGTTTCACTCTCACATTATCCCATGCGTGCAGATGTAACACAACATGCGGTTACATAATGCCACCTCTGTGTGATACAGTTATTAGTGCAAACATGTAGTGTTTGCATGGAATCAGGTATGTTGTGTGACACATATCATTATACTCCAATACATTAGTTACAAAGGTGCAGCTCCATTTGATGAACAGCAAGCCCCAGAAAAGTTATATTCATTTTCATCTTGCCTGGCTGTAACCACATGTCTTCCTAAAGGCCGTTCATGGTACCCCCATGAGCAACTATTGCACCTGACCTATGCATGGAGTCCACACGTGAATACACAATTCGTTTACATAACTAGACCTCACCAATCAATTCTATCATCATCCAAACTAATCATTCCACAAGAATGACAATAGTCATCCAATGATTCTAAATAAACAAACATTATCTGTTAATGCGCATGACACATCATAACTCATTGGCACAACGGACAATGAAAAGAAATTCACCAATTCACCCATAGAACAACAAGCTAATTGTCATCTATATAATTTATTGACATTCTCATACGCAGTGAATGCAGAATCAGTGTCGGTTCTATAAGGTACAGATAAAGTGGATATTGTTACAACTATTAGCTATTATGCTAGCTAGTACCACAGTCATAACTAGTCATGACCACTTCATTATAGTATCATGATACAGTTTTGTATCGAACAATTTTTTGATGGTGATACGTGATACACAAAATGTACTATATCACAGAACACTAGTTGCTATGCCTATGGGGATCATGAAGGTTTGATCTTTCTTGCCAAAAGTATCAGCTAAAATCTAGCCTGACTTGCATGTCCTTCACAATTAACAGCTTGGCATTATTACAGAATTGGGAACCAGACTACTTCAGTACAGAATATTGCTATAATATAATTAACTACTCATCTCCACAACCACGTCCAGACTAGTGGCTATTAATTTTTTGTGATGCTTGAGAATATGATAGCATACATAATTCACTATACTTCCATACCTCTGCGAGTGTTTTCTTGTTGCCCACATGTCCATTTTCAGTTGAATGCACATGCTCTAATAAGTCATCAACTGTTGTAACTAAACAATGGTGGCCAAAAACAGTTTTGTCATTCTCATTCTGTAGCTAATTACAGACTTTGTGAAGGGCAGGCACAAACATGATGGATTCTTACCCTAATTTTGGCAAGCAAACATAGAATATCTTCCAACTTCAGGTCTGGGTAGTTTAACAAAACAAACTTCTTTGTCATATAACCCACTGCAGAATTTGAAAAGGTTGGGAAATCCGGCCGGCTTCTGTTCCAGCCATTCAAAACGTCTGTTAACTTTTGCGCCTTCTCCTCTGTTACTGTTTTGCTTTTGGATTTGTGATTGGGATCAAGATATTTTCCTCTACAGAACTTTTCAGTATCTCTCTGTCGTGACCTCTTTCGACACTGTATCTCCAACTAGAAACTCTGAGAGAAACTCACACCTCACATGCACTGCACGAGGAAATCTCGTGATCTAACACTTAGAGCGACAATAGGTCAACAACTGATACAACCGTATTGTCGCCCTTGCCATGTCAGCCAAGCCGGATAACTGCACAATTTATAAATTGTTGCGCATTTTATGGATTCACAAACTGCGCAGCGTAATTTATAAACTGCGCAAATTCATAGATTGCGCCTAACAACAGCGGCGCCACAATAGTCTGGAAGGCCACGGCAGGATTTCGGGTCCGGGCGTTCGGGTCGCCAAGCTGCAATCTTTCTCCTCCATTCGTGCGCCGCCATTACGCTACTTCAGCGTTAAACCTGAGCGTTTATTGCTCTAGCTGTAGACGTAGACCGCTGTCACCGTCATCCACTTCTTTGCCAAGTTACAACTTCTGTAAACTATAATAAACGAACATTTCCAAGAAATATTAGCGCAATAATACGCTATTGCAAGTGCGGATATTATAAAGCTACTCTGCCACGTACTCTGCGATAGCGATAATGACTTCAACTAGACTACCTGGTGATAATAGCCAAATAGGTAGACTAGATCTAAGTCACAGTGGCCATGCAGAGCGTCCTGTTCCAGTAATCGCTGGCATGGCAGCTTGACGTCTAGCAGTCCACTGTAGTCTAGTTCGCGAGTTGTAGCCATAGTTAGCCTCATTCAGTGGTGCACACATACACCAGTATTAAATTCTTAGCTAAATAACTTCGATTCCATTGCATACATTTAAAAACTTAACAACTTTAATTATTTTTGCTGTGCAATGTAAATATATGGAAAGTTAGAGGGCTTTGAAAGATCATCTTTCCATGAGTTTCCTGAAACAAGGAAATATACGTAAATCCGATCCGTTTTTGTAGTGCTAATAGCCGGTTTGGAAGTCCCAAATCTACTGCCCAAGTTGAAGAAAACAAGAAAGTCTGGCATCCCAGCGAAGATGTGAGGGCAAAATGTTTGGGCAACATCATTGTGGCGTGATTGGTCTGTGCATCGAAAGAGCTTGCCACTAGTTGAGGATGAAGAAGAGCAACACGTCCTTGAAGAAGATTTCACAACAATGACAGTACCTGCCATGAATTTTTGGCTCTCTAAATTCGTCTTGGAGGTAAGAAGAAAGGATGAAAAACCTTATGCTCCAGATACAATTTATCAAATTTGTTGCGGATTACTCAGGTTGCTTAAAGAAGCCAACCAAGCAAAAGTTAATATTTTAAGTAATCCTGAGTTTATACAATTCCGGGGAACATTAGATGCTTATATGAAAGAGTTAAGGGGCACTGGGAAATATCAACCCAGAAAAGCAGATGTTATCAGCCAAAGCCATGAAAACTTGTTTTGGGAGAAGAACCTTCTGGGAGATTCAAATCCTTAGCAACTTATCAACACGATTGTGTTTTACTGTGGCCTTTTGTTTTCATTAAGAAGTGGAGCAGAACACAAACAACTTAGATTTAGGCCTTCTCAAATTGAATTGTTTCAGCCTCCCAATGAAAGGGTGTACTTAAAGTACACCGAAGATGTGTCTAAGACTAACTAGGGAGGCCTTGTATCTAGAAAGAAAGAGCCAAAAGTAGTGGTGCATTATCAAAATGTTGATACTCCTGAAAGGTGCTTAATAAGGTTGTATAAATTTTACATATATGTGTGCCCTAAGAATCGACCTGATGATGCATTTTATTTGAAGCCACTTGTTTGTAGGGCTGAGGTAATTATGCTCATAATTCTTTGCATTATTCTATTCAGAATTTCCTGGAAAAAGCTTGCATTATGCTCAAAATTATTCCAATAAATTGAAATAGAAATGTAGAATTGACTGATTATTTAAAATTCTATGGAAACAAGATATTTGATTGTTCTATAAAGTAGTATGCAAAAAATAGGATTGATTGCTTTGTTAGAGTAAATATAGGTGAATGTGCTATTGGAGTATCTCGATCTGGTGACTGTTCTATTAGAGTATCTCAATCTGGTGACTGTTCTATTAGAGTATTTAAATCGTTCATTCATGAAATCTTTAATAATTCTTTCAAAATGCTAGCATAATGCTAGAATAATGATTTCTGACATTATGCTGAAAACTGTTCTGGCATAATTACTGCACCCCTACTTGTTTGTCCAAAAGGAGACTGTTGGTTTAGGACCGTTCCTATTGGACACAACATGTTGCAGAAGATGGTCCCAAATTTATTCAAATCTGCTGGTATTGATGGTTATTACACTAACCACTCTTTAAAGGCTACCACTGCAACTTGTTTGAGGCAGGGGTTGATGAACAGCTTATTAAGCAAAGAACTGGACATTCCAGCACAACTGTTAGGTCTTATAAACGGATTGGCGAAAAGCTGCGGACACTCACCTCAGATGTTCTTAATAATACTGTTTATGGTACTAATAATGTGCTAGATAATGTTGATCGAAAGGATATGATTCAGAAAACGAAAAATGATGGTGGCTCCAAGGGAGAAGAAAACAAAATGCCAAACATGACCTTCGCTGGAGCTTCGAATTTTACAATTAACATTAATTATAAGTGATAATGTAAATTAATATGTGTACACATTAGAAACTTCTCTTGTACAGTTTTATCCTATTCACTGCAGTTGTAACTTCATCCTTTTTCACTGAACTTGTAACTTCATCCTTTTTCACTGCACTTGTTTTTTTTTCTGCACTTGTAACTTTCCTTTGCCGAACACTGTAACCTGCTCATTTTGACATAGCATAAAACCCACAATCACTTCCCTTTAAACATAATTCAAACCCACAATCAAATTTCTTTTGGCATGCTTATAAAAGGAATGGAATGGTTGTAATGCTGTTAGCTTGGGTGACTAGTCACTCACTGTGGTCCATTAGCCTGCATGTGCTTGTAAGAGCATAGCAAATCAATGATCAAAAGTGAGATTTGCAATGCTTGAGGTCCTCCTGTGAGCAGGTCCCTAACCATTTTAAAGACCTGCTAGCAGGTCTCTTAGTGGATTTTAAAGACCTCATTATCTTCCAAAGATCAAAGGGAATTATGCATACCGTTATCTAATACAAATATTAGACTTTTTATTAGGGTATTGATCATAGTAAAGCAATGAAACAAGGAAAGTTATCTACACCTGCAACTATACTGCAGGACATTTATTCATACTTCAGTCATAAACAAACTATAGCCATTACAGAAGTAGGAATAAAGTGTCCACTAGTATAACTGCAGGTGTAGATGGCTTCCTTTTTATTTCTATGATCCCTACTCAAATAGAAATTTCTAATTGTACTTTATACTTGTTTGTTTAATTTTTTTGTATTAACACAATTCCTTACTGGTGAACCAATGCATACCACATCAAACAAAAGAATGGCAGAGGCCAGCCATGTCAAATGTGCACCCCAGCTATATATTACTGGGAAACAATGTAGCCATTCTGCTTCATTTTCAGCCATTATACAGCACTACAAATGAAAAACAGTACAAGAAGCACTTCTGTAATCAATCCAGTCAATACTTTAATTGCCTGTAACCACATACCCCTACTAAGAAATAAAGTGGTCATTCCACTTGGTTTTCAGCAATGCTTTACCTGTTATACAGTGTTGAAAATGAATAGCAGCACAAGAAGCACCTCTGCGATCACTCTAATCCCTACAGAAATTACAGGTAACTCTCATGGAAGCCATTATACATTCACTGTGAATCTACATCTACATGGTAGCGGAGAAAGAAATAGAACACAAAGGTAAGTCCATGATGTATGCACTATAGCTGCTGCAATTAGCTAAAAGGCTCTGCAGGCCAGTGGACGCAGGTCAGACCAAGTAATAACTAGAGACTAGAGTCAGGGTTACCAATAAACAGTGGCGTAGCCAAGGGTGGGCCTGGGTGGGTACTAGAGCTGTGACACTAAACTGGTTAACCGATTAATCAACAGGTTATTTTTATAAATTCATCTATTGGTTATTTTTTTCTCATAACCGGATAACCGATCCCTAATATTTTCACTCAGAAATGCATGATTTGGGTATTTTATTCATTCTTCAACATTGATATCACACTTGTGGTAGGATTCAGCTTTACGTATAATGGCTTGTCACCTCTTACTTTGACCACCACAAGTAGCGTGAGCAACCAATTATCATCAGTCACCTATTATCATCATAAAATAAAACTGGTCGCGTTTACGGTAAATATCTCAGAATTCGGATATTATTCCTTGATGTAGAGAGGTAAACTAGGTTATTTTCCATCCTTTTTATTGATATCTGGTGCTCTTTTGTTTTTATAGGTGATATACTGTCTGATGCTACCACTAGATGTTACGAAACGACCTCAGGAATGGCAACAGTTTAATCAAACGAAAAAGAAGACCATGTGGCAGGCCTCGAAGTCATTCCGCACTAGCAGTGATAGTCACAAATCCTCCTAAGAAGTGAAAGCTATGGACAGAACACCAAATGATCTCTGCTATTGAAGCCATGAAGGGTGGTATGAAAGTTTACAGTGCAGCTCGTGAGTATGATGTACCTAGAATGACACTACAAGATCAAATTTCAGGAAGGGTAGTACATGGTAGAAATCCCGGACCTTAGCCATACCTGAATAAAACTGAGGAAAGTGAACCTTCAAAGTTTTTAGTGGAAACAGCGAGAGTTGGATATGGTAGGAGCTGGAAGCAAGTTTCACAGCTAGTAGAGAAAACCGCCAAAGCTAAAGGCCTGATACCACCAGACAAGAGAGTATCACATGGCTGGTACAATCAATTTATGGAAAGACACCCAACACTTGCACTTCATAAAAGAGATCCAATAGCTAATGTCCGAATGGAGTGCATAGACAAGGACATAATGGCTGAATATTTCAACCTTCTTAAAACTACACTAACTTAGAATGGCCTGTTAGACAAAGCACATCAGATATACAATGTTGATGAGACAGGGATGCCTCTTGACCATCGTCCTCCAAAAGTTGTTACAAGTGTTGGGCAGAAAAGGTACGTAGCAGAACGTCGGTTAACAAGTCACAAGTCATAGGTATTGTCTGTGTGAGTGCTGCAGGTCAAGCTATTCCCCCATTTGTGATTTTTTATGCTAAGATGTTAAACCATGACTGGACTGTAGGGGAAGTACCTGGTACCAGGTATGGACTAAGTGACACAGGGTGGGTGGATACATATTTACTTAAAAAGTGGCTTAAGGAACATCTACTAGAGCATGCAGTTGCCAGCTGACCACTTCTATTGATATTAGATGGGCATGGCTCCCATTACCAGCCAGAATTGATAGAGTACGCAAGAGACAATGGAGTTATATTGTTTTGTTTGCCACCCCATACTACGCATGAGAGTCAGCCATTAGACACCTGTGTTTTTAAGCCATTAAAGCAGAATTGGCAAGAGGCTTGTACTCGTTAGGGACCCGCCAATTATGCTGGAATAATTATGAGCATAATAGGTGCCTGAAAGCATTGAGCATAATGCTAGCATAATGGGAAGAATATTTCAGCCATACTACAAATCCTTGATGGTGAAATTACATATCACAGAAAAAGATCGATATACTCTAATAGAACAGTCAATAACTCTAATAGAACAACCAGGCAGCTGACTGTTCTATCAGAGTATATTGATCTTCTCTATCACATGCAGTTTTGAAGAGCAAAGATGTGCTTCAGCCACTTATTATGTGCCCATAACTACAAATTTATTAGCAAAACATGGGAAATGAGGCATAAAGCTTGAGCATAATTTGAACATATTAGGTAAAAATTTTGAGCAGTGTAGCATAGCATAATAAGTAAAATTTTAAGCATAATAGGCGGGTCCCTAGTACTCGTTATATGCAAAAGAACCCAGGCAAAGTTGCTACCAAGTACTCATTCTCTGCACTTCTAAATGAAGCATGGGGGAAGACAATGGTGCCAACAGTTATCAGTTCAGAGTTCAGAAGAAGTGGCATCTATCCCTTTAACCCAGAAACTCTTGACTATGGAGAAGTCACAAATCCAGCCAGCAGTAATCAAACTGACAGTCAACATGTGCGCCATACTGTTACATTTTACTCCAGAGCAAGAGATTCTTTTTGCACGAAGATTTGCAGAGAATTATGACATGGTTGATCCTGTTTATTCTCAGTGGCTTGAAATTAATCATCCACGGGTGCATGTTGAGCACCAGAACTCAATTGAAGAAGACTGCCAGTTAGAAAAATTTATTCAACAAGTGGTAAATAACCAAGGAGATTTGGTGCAGGTTGAAATAACCAACGATGAAAGCACCGGTGCAGTGGAACCTACAAATCACAGTGAACTGTCACATGAAGCTGGCACTAGTAACAACTGTGGAACACAGCTTCAGAGCATTCAGATGAACCATCATCATCAACTGCTGTGGTATCAGGCAAGGATTCAACTACTGCTGAGGATGGCAGGACCAACTCAACCACAGGTACCTCACCCAATACAGTTGCTGTGCCTCCCCCAGAGCATGAGAGAGAATTAAGGTATATACCTGATACAATATGTTCCTTTGAAAGCTAAGAAAACCTTTGCTGCTGGCAAGTGTGCGCCTGGTGCTAGGGTGCTAACTAGTGATGAGTGTGCACAGATTTTAGCTGAACGAGAGGAGAAGAAAAAGAAAGAACAGGAAGAAAAGGCTAAGAGAAAGGCTGAAAGAGAGAGAATAAAACAAGAAAAAGAAGTAGCTGCAAAAGAGAAGGCTGAAAAAAGGAAAGAAGCAAGCAGGCAAAGAGCAGAAAAGACAGCATTACTGTACCCCAGTAGCTGAAAAGTGGTCCAGCACCATGTCACCATAGGCTCCAGCCCTGCTTAGTACTACAGCCATAGATTCTATTTTGTGTGGCTTGAATTTGTAAAAGATCGAGATACTCTAATAGAGCAGTCATCGTAATATACTCTAATAGAGCATTCAATACAGATTATAGCCACTGTTCTCATTACACTGCTTGATCATTTATATTTATGTTAATTGTCTTTACATTACTTTTCAAAAGTTCCAATGAGTCAACTGCACTGATGACAATGCATTGAGCTAATTGATCATGCATATCATGCATTAGCAATTACAGTTAAAAAATAGCCTCAACATGCCATTTCAAAGTATGTATTTTCAAAATTTTTCTTGAGAGACTCCCTAGCTTGACATGCTTAGCACATGCAGTTGAGCATCACATGAAAGAGATAATTATCTCTGACTTAAACATCACATCAGATCAATAAAAAGTAGTGTGCATGACTATGACCTCCGTTGCAATCCATGGATGGCCTGACCACTCAAAATATCTCTGGAGTAAGTTATGTTGCATGCAATTAAACCAGTCTAATAATTGAAGCATGGTATACTGTATAGCATTAACTATGCTGGAGCATTACTTATGACATGTAGAAAAATGCTCAGAGTCTTCTGAAACAGTTTCCTCCATCCAACCAGATAGTCAACCTGCAAATGCTGTACCGCCCATAGTTACTTGAAAGTATTTGTGAATCAGTTGAGTCAGAAACAGACCCTCTTAATTTGGTCGACAGTGTATAAACTTTGCCTTGGTAAATATTTTTTCCTGGCTACGCCACTGGCATAGTATATTATTAGCTAGCTAGACACATTTAAAACAGTTGTTAAATCACATGTATGTAGAGTCCACTAGGGATGGGCTTGCATTTTGTACTAGTTAGTTACCTGGGATGAAATATGTGGGTGGGCCATCCCTGAAGGCCTGACTATGCCATTGATAATAAATGATGTGTGCAAGCACTTGCTTGCTAAGCATGCTTTTCTAGGGGATCTGGGGAAATGCCCCCATCCAAGAAAAAAATTGAAATAGCATCACTGGGATTGCATCTGAAAGTGTTGTCAGACTGAAATTTAATGATGACTGTTCTATTAGGGTATTTTATTGCCTGACTGTTCTGTTAGAGTATGTCGATCTGTAATTTTTGATCAACAAAACCTGCTACAGCCACTGCCGTAATGGCCATAGTGTTTCCACCAGCCCTGCTCTGAAGACATTTATGGGCTTGTTTTTACCTAACCAATACCAATACTGCCAAGCTTTCATTTATCTCTACTATACAGTACTATGGTGCTGCATTATAATAATATTACTTTTGTTAACCATTGATGATTGCAGGGATAGGACAGATACTTCTGTGATACTAGTGCTATATTGCACTAGTGTAAAGTTACAACACTTGGTATTTTAATTTATGTATTTCACTACTCCCCACAAAGAAACATCTACCAGGAATGTGTCAATTTCACACTATTTTTGGCATAGTAGGAAGACAAAATAAAGGGTCAAAATGCTGGTATACTGGGACAAAACTCTAGTAAAATGCTTTTGTGTAGAGAGATCAAGCTACTCTAACAGAGCAGTCGTATATTCTTATAACATAGGATCACAAACACGTAGACCAGCTATGTTTGGCAAATAGTCTGTCTAAGCAAAAATACAATACCTTTAGCAATTTTTGAGCATACTAAGCTGAAAATACGTAAAAGAATTTCTGGAAATGAAACATATTTATCCTTACTAATGGCCACTCTGGTTATCAAACAGTACAATAGTTAAGTATGGATTGCCCCTAAAGTGGTGGGCACCGCCCAAAATTCTGCCTTTACAAAAGACATCTTACACAACAAAAATGACATTTACAGAATAAAAGTAGTCCATGTAACATAAGTAAACACCTACAGGTGGCCAAATATAGAAATTGTTTTTACAAAAATCATCTAACTCAAAATTTTGTCTACCTGCCAGCCTTTCAGCTGACACCTCAGCCTGACCACAGTTGCAAGGCTAGAGGCTAAACAACACATTGTATGACCACCATTTCTCACCACAATAACAAACTCACCAGTGGAATGTGCCTTTTTTAGGGTTCTGATGAGTGCTTGCACTATGTGCCTAGCCTTTCCTTTTATCTTCAATCATGTTTGTCATCTACTTCGTATACTACTAGGTGGCCTGTGACCTGGACAATGAAACCACAACCGATTGATTAACCGATTATTTGGCAGATAATTTATTTTTGATGCAAAACCATTGAATTACAAACGCACTGTAAAAAGCCTTGTTTACACCACACAGACTAAAAACAGTAACATTTGCTGTACAGTTGTAACAATTTAATCAAGAAATGCACTTGATGCATTTACACTTTCGTAATGTTCTCTTGTAATCTTGGTGTAGTGGATAAAGGTTTTCTTGTAGGAAAATTAACTGCTCCACATATTCTGGTGTTAAGCAAGCACTTTTTTCAGAAATGACATTTCCACTAATGCTAAATAGGCTTTCTGATGGTACTGATGTTGCCACAATGCAGAGAGTTTTCCTAGTCAATTTACAAAGATTGATTTATGGTCTCTCCACCAGTGTAGAGGTTTGCTATTTAGATCAATTTGTGGCTCAATCCTATAATTAGCAACTTCAGCACAAGCCTGTTCATCTATTGACATAGTTGTACTCCTGTCAGAGCCATTGCTACCAATTTTTTTACCTAGCACTTTTTTCAATGGATGTACTTTTTCTTTTTCTTAGATTGGGCCTCCACAGCAAGTGAAGAATCTTCTACATCTGATATTTCAACAACTTCACAGTCACCTGCAGAATTAGCATTAGCAGCGGTTACAGTGACATTTATCTTCATGAGTTCACAAACTTTATTTTCTACATGTTTAATAACACCATCCATCTTAAATGTGTGAGGGGTTTAAATCGTGGGTCTAAGAATGAAGCAGTATTCATAAGAAGAACTAAAGATGGCTCCAAGTATCTTTGATTTAAATCTTCATCAACAGTTGCCTTTACTGATTTTATATTGCTCTAGAATCACCATCCTTTTATTCAGTCTTTTCTCTTAAATTGGCTAAAATTGGTCCAAAGTATGGATATTGCTGACCACTAAGTGTTTCTGTGGAATCTTTAAATGGTTCAAGAAAACGATACAAATCCTCTAGTATATGCCACTCAGTTGGAGAGGGTTCCAAATAGTGTAGCTCTCTTCTTGCATGAAAAATAGCCACAAGAGTTTCCTGTTGTTCAATAACTCTACCAATCATTGCATACGTAGAATTCCATCTCATGCACATATCCTAATTAAAACAACAATTTTAAATCTATACATATTTGCAATAATTTGTTGCAAACAATAATACAAATTAACAATACGTAATTTATTTAACCTGTATTAACTCATGTTGAGGAAGGCCTATCTGTTTCTACTTGCTCTTTAAAGCCTCAGAATCACTTGTGGAAATGCGTAACTATTTTCTTTGCCTGAGCTAAAGCTGTGTGCACCTCTTGAACATCCAAGCCATCCTGTACAGCTAGGTTTAAACTGTGTCCAGCACAAGGAATTGCTGGCCATCGCTCGCCATTATTAAAAACTGTCGAGAAACCATAGAAACTTTGAGAACAAAGCCAGAAAATGGAACTGAGTAACTCACATGTGTAATCATGTGATCTGTGAATTAATCGCCGATTGTGTCAGTGACAACGATAATCAATCGGCCATCATAACAATCGGTTGATAATCGATTAAATTGACATCAATTCGCAGGCCTGTATACTACAAAACTGTAATTTTCTGTATTATCACTTTATTTATACAAATTTATTTATAGGACTACGCCGCTGCTTTAAGAGGTACTATAGTAGACTGTACATATCTGCATCATTGAGAAACTAGCTGGACCAATAATAATTGAGTGAGTGGCATGCCCCTTTACGATCCAGCTGGACTGAAGGAGGGACATGCCCCTTGAATGATCTAGCTGTACTTATAGCAATTGATCATAAAAACACACTTCTTAATGGTGAAAAGATTAAGCCCTTTGAACATTGCATACAATCCAGTTGGGTGAGGCCCACTCTAGTAAAGCAGCTACCCTAAATTCTCTAATACAACAGCAATGTTCGATATTCTAATAGAACAGTCACATGTGTAGTGTATATCACAGTTTAGCTATTGCAAAATAACTAATGTATTAACAAATTGTTAATTTAAATATGAACTGTGGATCCAAGTGATAAGAAGTAGTGAACAAGAGATAATTATGAATGATAGTACTACAGCATAGCTCTGTGGGAAAATCCATACTTTGGCATTGAATTTCTATGACATGCCAATGTATAGGAATTTTCCAACAGAGCTAAGGTATAGTACCATCATTCATATATCTTGTTTCACTACTTTTTATTGCTTGGATGCCTACTTCATAATTAAATTAATAATAATACACTAGTATATATGCAGTGTAAAGAAATATTAGAAAATTTGTGTAGGGATCATAGAAATAAACGACTGCATGAAGTGTCTACTAGTACAGCTGCAGGTATGGCTGACCTTCATTTATATAATCCCTACTATTATCAAGTGTATATAATGGGGAGGGAGAGTGTTGCACTGCACTATACACTGTGAAAATTGAGCCCGTAAAGTCCTATTGCATAATTCAAATGACTCGGTGATTTGTGTTTATTGGTGACTAATTATAAGCACAATGGGCACACTTTGCTATACGTGACTACTGAGTGAAAGAACAATGTACTCAAGAAAAGTATGGCACATCGCCCAGAGGAACTCTCTGTAGAAAGAGAAAGACACAAGCAACTAACATGTGTAGAAAGTAGTGCTGAAACGAATAGCAATTTTTACTATTTGAATAGTTGTAAACAAAACGACCGAATATTCGATTATTCTTTAAGCTTATACTTCTGTTAAATAAGTACTGAAACTTTTTGTTAGGGAGCAAGGCAAAGCCTAAGAGCTTTTCTAAAATAGAATTTTTCAGCACAGGTACATCACTTCATTCGCAATCTTAAGTTTCAAGGCTGGCTTTTCCTTCTGAATACAGTGTACAAAGTGCTAACGGTTATTCGAATAGTGTGTTAACGAATCGAATAGTGTCATGCCGACCGAATATTCAAATAACTGAATAATCATTTCAGCACTAGTAGACTAGTAGATTTCATCATGGTCGAAATATCATTGTTCGAGATTTCATCATCTTGGTTGAGATTTCATCGTGGCCACCATTCCCTGCCTCAACAGTTCTACTAGTGAATATGACACATCTAGATGGAATTTTAGCCATTGAGATTCTATGTGGACACCTGTCAAATTATTTAAGGTGTTAAATCTGAGCAATCAACAACGGTCAGGTTTATGAGAAGAAACGAAGGTATGCGGGTTACTTTACGGGCTCATTATTCACAGTCTATAGCGCAGTTTGTCACCCTCCCTCCCCACTATATTATACTCTTGGTATTATGTTTCTCACACTTGTTTTTCAAATTTTTTTTGTAGTAACATGATTCATTACTGCATGGTGAACCACTACATACTGCATCATAGGAAAGAATTTCACCAGACACATTTAATTTAGCTATAAATTTTAATTATGCAACTGAACACATGCCTCATCTATCAATTATCAAAAAGTGATGTGGCCAATCTGCTTCATTTTCAGCTTTGTTACACCCGTTATACAGAGTCATGCACAAACAAAGAACAGTATGAGAAGCACTTCTGTTAATCCAGTCACACTGTGCAAATTAAAGCACTGTGTATAGTGTAGCAGTGTTGGGCCAAATTGGAATTTCCTACATCGCTACAATACCAAGTAGGGAGTTTCTCTCATAGCTACCATCACCACTTTTTTCACTGCTTTTTATTTCTGAAACCCTACTTCATTTTAAATCAATAATTTTACTGTACTATATTGTTAACTTTTAGCTATGAAATACATGTGACTGCTGTAATAGAGTGTCTGTATCTCATCACTCAGCTATACAGTAGATCAAACTAGGGGGCATGGTACAATGCCTTGTTTTGTGCAAATCTAGATCATTGAGGGTGTAAATTTCATGACATAAGATGTTTCTATGATAGTTTTTAGACACGGCATTTTAGCGGTGCCTGTCACTCTTTGGGAGGAACCATAATATACAGTAACAGTATTACCACATTGTTTGATGGCATGTTCATAATCTAACTCTCCAGTATCTAAACACTAATATTAACTCAAACATCAAATTCATATATTATCTGTGACTGGATCCACAAAAACAAACATATTTAAATAGCATATTCTCAAATTCTTTATTATGAATTCCTTATTATCTACATGCCAATCTGGTGAAGTTTCAACTTCATAAGCTGATAACTTAGTACTATAAGGTAGTAAGAACAGAAGAGTCAGTTTGTACAGCAATCATTGGGAAAATAAATTACAGGAATTTTTTAAAACAAATGTAATGTATGAATGCAATGATACGGTGCTGTGCAGATTTAAAACTTGTATCATTGTACTGGCACGATTAATTGAATTTACCATGAACAGGTAAATCCATTGGTGGATAAACTTGTCCTTGTATCCTTTTTTCACCACAGACAAAATCAAAATCAGTAAACAGATATTGACAGAATACAATCGTTCCACTTTGCCATCAAAAATGCTCTTGTCCTTCAGTATACCACAGTGAAATAAAGATTTCAAACTCCTCTTACCTAGGCAAATAAAATGATGCACATTTTTTGCCATTAGAGCCTGTTTTCACTAAGAATGAATAAACATTCAAAAATTCTGGTTTTTAAATTATGCACATTGCATTTTACCTGTTTGGTAGAGTAGCATACTCGCAAAATATGGAGTGAATTGTGCACTTTGTGATAGAAATGTGAAAATTTCCACATGGTTAGTACACCGAAATGTGAGAGGTGGAGCCATCTCAAGTTTGACCTTTGATGTTCTTTACAGCTTATTTTATGTCCAAAATAGTGACCTTTGTTTATGTTATGCGACCAGATTGCAAAAAGGGGTGTACGTAGCTTAGGGGTGAATTGGAAGGCCATATGTAGTTTAGTGTTATAGAAACATATAAACTTAAAATTTTCATCAGCTATAGAGCTATGTTGGTGCCTACCACTAAAATAATCTCAAGTCAACAGCACATTCTGAGCTGAAGTTATGAATAATCAAATTTGGTATAATTGGATGTGTGTGGAAGACCCCTTTTCACAAATCCATTGACACATCACCCATGCAACACTCAATTTGTTCAAAATGAGTGTCACAGTAAAAATCTTTATCCAAGAATCAAGTTGATACTTGCTACTAGTTCATAGCACTTATTTCATTCCAATCAATACATAGGCTACGAAATCACATGAATTTAACTGCCCTGCACATATATTATTAGATTGCATTATTTTTAGCTAATTGTTTAGGAATTGAAGGCAACATATTGATAAGAAATCCAGGGGTGGGGCGTAGGTAGGGGCATATCCAGAGAGGGGTTCAAAGGGTTTCATGGAACTCCCCCTTTTGAAACTTATTAGAGATACTCTAATAGAGCAGTCAAGATCAAGATACTCTAATAGAGCAGTCACAGTATTCTTAAGAGGAGCAGTGTAGCAAGCTAGTCAGTTATAAGTAAGTTGGTGCGGGCATAAATTATATATTCCCTACTTAAATAATCTATGGTGAGGGGTAGCTATTGTTAGCAGCTCTAGGTGATGACTTTTTTTTTTTGGTCTTCAACCTACAGCTAGGCTGAAGTTGCAATTCCAGAGTGGAACCCCCCTTTTCAAAAGTCTGGATCCGCCCCTGATAGAGGTACAAACCCTCCTCTCTTGAGGAAGGTAAATTGTTGATTTGCACAATTTTTCTGCTATATTGCTCTACTAGCTATTTGTAATAAAAGTTTTATACTGTAAACTTAGGCTTGTGCTAATTATGTACAGTTTTTGCAGATCTGTCATGTTTCATATAACTAAAAGCCCTCACATTGTGAACCTGAAAGCATTTCATTGGGAATTAAATGAAAAGCATGCAATAAAGAACATTTTCTAATGATGCAACTACATTATGTGGAAATTTACAGATTTGTATATATAATGTACTTGAATCCTTTTTGTATCAGCCACATATATGTACATACATGCATGCAAGTACATAGTGTGTTACTTCCTATTTAGATCTTGAAAAAATGGCATATGCTCTTGCTTTACAAAAAGGAAAAGCCAAGGCTTTGGGAATTAGACTTCTACTGTTTGGTCCAGAATTCGTTGGAAAAACGTGCTTGGCCGCAACACTTGTTGGCAAACCTTTCCAAGAGGAGAGAGCTACAGAAGGAGCAGACCTACACATTTGCAACACAATTAGCTGGAAAGAAATTTCAGATCAAGAAATGTCACAATGTCTCCAGAATAAATATTTAAGTGACTTGAAATCATCAGCCACTTGTAAAGAAATAGTGAAACATGTCGAAATATCTCTTCCTTCACCTGTTTCCAAGCCCACATTAATGCCTAAGTTTGTAATGAAAGTTTTCAAATTGGCTACACCTACCAAAGACAGTGAAACAAGTAACATTCCTACTCAGAGTGAAGTAAATAGTGCTGCTCTAATTGATGATTCTGAAATAACCAAAGCTAAACATACACCAACTTTTGATGGTAATGAAGGAATAATAGTAACCCTCCTTGACTTTGCTGGCCAAGTGGTTTATCACAGTACCCACTCTGTGTTTATCAGAAAGGAGAATGTAATCATGGTAGTGTTCAATGCTTCACGACAGCTGTCAACCAATGTGAAGGTTCGATCAAGCACACTTCGAAACAATCCAATGACCAACTCTGAGAGTGTCCATTTTTGGATGAAAACAATCCACTCCATCTGTCATGAACCAGGTGATGAAAATGATATGGCCACATTGCTTCCAGCTATTTTGCTTGTTGCCACACATATTGATCTGCTTGGAGATTTGGCAGAAGTAGTAAAAGAGCAAATAGTTCAGCAGCTTTTTGAGGAACTGAAAGGCAAACCATATGCAGAACACCTTGCAGGTCATCATAATGGTCTCTTGAATGCTCTACGAAAATACTGCATCTTCATCAGCAACAAAAAGAGAGATGCCAGCACAATCAGTCAAATACAGTGTGCTGTGGTTGATTTGGCAACCCCAATTCTTTCAAAGGAGCATCCTGTGGTTTTTCTAAAAATTGAAAGAAGGCTGTTGTCCATTGACAAAGGAGTAATTACCACAGATGAGTTTCATGCAATCAGTAAGGAGTGTGGCTTTCCTGCAGAAATTGAAAGTGAAGAATTCCTTGGAATACTGGAAAATTTCCATCATCGTGGAATTATTTTGTATTTTTCCACTATTAAAAGTTTGAAGAGACTTATTGTCATCTCACCGCATTGGCTTACAAAACTTTTTTCTTATTTGCTGTTTGCTCATCCTTACCAGGTCAAAGGTGGAAACCGTGACAAGGATTTTGAGATGTTAATCAAAAAAGGCATTCTGCTTGGAAGCTTTTTGTCTTACATGCTGGATCTCTTTAATAAATCTGAAAAGGCAGTTGATTTTAGCATTGCTCAGGTGGAAGCTGTAGACCTGATGAAAAAGTTTGGCTTTGCAGCTCAAATCAGTAGCAATACCTATTTTCTTGAAGAAAAGTATGACTTTACTCGGGAAGATGAACTGTATATAGTTCCATCAATGTTGCCAGAGGGTGAAGGTACTACTGACAAGCCAATACCAAATGAAGAAGATTTAGATGCCCGGATAGTTTATTTCTATTTCCCTGATGAGTTTGTTGCACCAGTAATCTACAACCATATGGTGTCCATGTGCATTAACAGAAATGAAGACAAGAAGGAAGATTTGATGTGGTAAGGTTTTAGTTTGTATTTTAATCTATTACCATATACATTGTTAAAAAATTGAGGCACAATTTTTTGCACTTTTGCAACATGTTATATTATATCTAATCCAAAACAGCCAAGCTGTAAAAAAGAGTGCGGCCCTCAAAAAGGCAATGGTGAAAAAATATGTGAAATCCAAGGTGGCGGCCAAGAAATGGCTGTGATGGTAGGTTAATGGTAAAAATTTTAATAACAACAATTCAGGTAAATTTTGTGCTGTTTGGTCTTGGCACCAAATTCACCTGAATTGTCGTTATTAAAATTTTTACCATTACCCTACCATCACGGCCATTTCTTGGCCGCCACCTTGGATTTCACATCTTTTTTCACCATAGCCTTTTTGAGGGCCGCACTCTTTTTTACAGCTTGGCTGTTTTGGATTAGATTTCACTTCTTTTTGTATTTGTATAACCTATCTTTTTTTCTTTACCACAGGAAGAAGAAAAGATGAAGCAGACGTTAAATGCTTTAAATATTTCTGATTTTATCAGTAAATGTACAAATTATATATATAATGCATGTATTTATTACACAACTTTCTACATGGCAGTTTCTTTGTAACTGAACACTCTTCAAGGTAACTTTTTCTAGCTGATCTCTGTACAGGGTGAATTGTTTGTAGCTGAACTATCTACAAGGTAACTTCTTCTAGCTGATCTCCCTACAGGGTGATTTGTTTATAGCTGAACTATCTACAAGGTAACTTCTTCTAGCTGATCTCTCTACAGGGTGATTTGTTTGAGGCTGAACTCTCTACATGGTGGTTTCTTTGTAGCTGAACTCTCTACAAGGTGATTTCTTCTAGCTGAACTCTCCAGACAGTGATTTGTTTGCAGCTGAACTCTCTACATGACGGTTTCTTTGTAGTTGAACTCTCTACAAGTTGAATTCTTCTAGCTGAACTCTCTACAGGGTGATCTTCTTGTAGCTGAACTCTCTACATGATGGTTTCTTTGTAGCTGAACTCTCTACAAGGTAAATTCTTCTAGCTGAACTCTCTACAGGATAATTTGTTTGCAGCTGAACTCTCTGCATGATGGTGTGTTTGTAGCTGAACTGTCTAGCTGATCTCTCTACAGGGTAACTTGTTTGTAACTGAACTATCTGCAGGGTGATTTGTTTCCTCTCTACAAGGTGATCCTTCTAGCTGATCCCTCTACAGAGCGATTTGCTTGTAGCTGAATTCTCTACAGGGTGATTTGTTTGAGGCTGAACTCTCTACATGGCGGTTTCTTTGTAGCTGAACTCTCTACAAGGTGACTTCTTCTAGCTGAACTCTCTACAGAGTGATTTGTTTGCAGCTGAACTCTCTACATGGTGGTTTCTTTGTAGCTGATCTCTCTACAAGGTGACTTCTTCTAGCTGAACTCTCTACAGGGTGATTTGTTTGCAGCTGAACTCTCTACATGATGGTTTCTTTGTAGCTGAACTCCCTGCAAGGTGACTGCTTGTAGCAAAATATTAACTGGTTGCTGCTGAACTCCCTACAGCATAACTTGCAATGTAATAGAAATTTATAATGGAGTAAATCATGAACTAGGTGAATGCTCTATTAGGGTGACTGTTCTATTAGAGTATCTCGATCTCGCATTTGCTACACGGAGTTGGCTTTGGATTCATAACTCAGTGGTTTGTAATCCAATTGTTCTGTACTACTGCAAGGACTTTCTACGATGACTATTCCAGCTACATACCAATTTTCAGCTCACTGCTCTAAGTGGTTTGCCTGGTAGGCTTGAAAATTATTGGTATTTTTATCATAGATACTATACTAATAACACGGGATTGGAAGCTCCGTTTCGCGCGCCGGCACTCCTCGTTGTACCGGAAGTAATTAATTTGACGGTTGCGTCATGTCATTAGTTATGTTGCTATCTTCGTTGCTATGCTCTATTATCACAGGACGGGATTTGGCTCTTGTTTCATGAGCTGTAAGTTCGCCTGTATAAAACAAAGAACTGTAATTGTTACACTAAGCCACACTCGAATCACTTAGCTTTGCCATAATTCCAGCAATTGTCTGGAGGACGCTTAGAAATACCCGAAACAGGTACACAAACTATGTGACTTCTCGTTTGGTTAACACTAAAAATCTTCTGGAAAAAGCGTTGAACTGTACCAATGTGCGGCACAAGCCATTTGGAATTGTCTGTACTTTAAAACAATTCCATTAGTTTTCACTGTATGTCTTCAAAGGCTTGGCAAAGAGTACAAATTACGATTTTCGTAGTGTTCCCAATTTACGTTGTGCTACAAGACAATTTGAACTTAACTGCACAGAAATACTAGCTCATATATCACCCTATACACTTACCTTGGTTCTTCACTGCCCTTAGCTAAGTTGGTATCGAAATAACCAGACTTTTGTAGCCTTCACCAACTGAAATGCAAGTCCGTGAAACTATGAGGAGTGCTTATTTGGAATGTACACGCTGTATTGAGTCCACGAACGAAGCTTCCAATCCCGTGTTATTAGTATAGTATCTATGTTTTTATTCACGAATCTCGATTGCGCAATTGTTACACACCTTCGGTTTCATGTCATATCTCCATGATCTTAATTTCGATTGCTTTCAAACCACCAAAAGGCACTCCTACAATGGTTGGTCTATCCACAAACCAATTTTCAACTCATTCCACGAAGCGGTTTACCCTGTAGGTGTGACAATAAATCGATCTTGTTTTACGCGAATAATCGATCATAACTCCTGAACCATTCACCGAATTTGCACCAAATTTGATACTTGGATTCTTTGTTGGATTCCCTTAATGTGTGCCAAATGTCAAGGCGATCGGAATACGCGTTTGTGTTTATAGCAATTTTTCAATGTGTGCGAAAAGACGAAGAATAAGAATAAGAAAAAAAATGAAGAAATAAAAATGAACGTTTGGGCACTCATATCTCGGAAATGGTTAAGGCGAGTTTCTTCAAGTTTGGTATGTGGGGTGGCCTACCTGGCGGGCACCTCTGCAGCAAAACTGGTTCCAACCGGATGAAGGATCACGGAGCTACAAAGGTGCGAAAATCGTGTTTTCTTTCTTCCTGTCAATATACTCACGGTGTGGCGCGCCTGCTTCTTGGGCCGCATGACACACTACCGTGTGTCTTGATATACTGACTTCACCGTGTGTCACCAAATATACAGTTTTGTTAAAATTTTAACATGTGTATAGTCTTAAAATTTTGTTCCACGAATTATCTAATTGGTCACTTTAGCATAGTGTATTGCACGTTATACAATATGAAAGACGTTTTTCTTAAGCGATCAAGCATCATAAGTCACATTTCATTGAATACCAATTACTCCTTAAGAGAATTTTGTATTGCTTTTCTAACTGACATACAGACTGATACATTAATGGCTTGATGTCTTCACTATTTTAGGACCGAAATGTGCTTTTTTGCCAACTGTAGCAATTACAATGCATGAATCATGGACTTACCTTTATCCTCATTTGTGTACTATTTAGGTGTTGATTCATGGGTAATGCATCAATGGCTTTTATTGCTGAAATATTGTCCATAATTTTTGTGCGATGCTTCCTACATTTAAAGTGTGCATATTGATTGCATAGCTTGTTCTTTTGCTGTTGTTTGTGAGCAACACTGTGCAATAGCTTAAACCAAAGAGTAATTGCATAGCCATAAAAGTAGAAACAAGGGAGGTTGCCTACACCTGGAGATACACCATATACTAGACTAGTGGACATTTAATCACTAATTCAGCCTTGGGTATAGACTGAATCAGGGATTAAATGTCTGCTAGTACATCTGCAGGCGTAGGTGACCTCACTATTTTTTATGGCTATGATTCCTAGACAGAAAATCCTATTTTTTGCTGTACTTGTTTGTTTACATTTTTAATAACACAATTATGACTAGAAGACCCATGCATACAGCATCAAAAGGAGGAATGATGCCAGACTTGCCATTAATTAATTTTGCATCTGAACATGCACCCAATTATTACTGAGCAGTGATATGCCAATATGCTTTGTTTTAAGCTATGTTCAGCCTGTTACACAGCATTCTAATGAGGAACATTACATGAAGGAACTCTGCAATAAATTCAGTCACAACAAAAAACTCAGTTTTTGTTATGTAGGGAAGCCATCATGTTGTGCTATCACAAATTTACATATTTTGTAGTCAGCAAAGATAAATGGGACACAAAAGAGGACACAGGCAACTCCATGAAGTATGCATTGGACATACTGCCATATGCTAAAAGGTACCAGTCGGGCTAAAGTGGCATCTATCAGTGAAAAATTGGGCCCATAACCTTAGTGGTTGTTGCATTATATTTGTGTGACAGAATCAGGCAGGCAGGCAGTTAGTCAGTCAGTTGAAAATTCTGCTAAATAATTATTTTAAATTCCATAGCATTTTATTGGAAGCAATTTAGTTGCTTTGTAGACACTTCTTGGGCTTGCTTATCCCGCACCAATACTGCCAAGGTGTCGTGAGGCTGGTTTTGGGGTGTTGTTTTAAACCAGATGTGCCCACAGCTGGTGTGTGGGCACGTGCCTGGTTTACTGAAATTGATTTGGCCAAAACCGCCTGTCTGTGTAGGTATGTCTGTCCAACACCCACGTGAGCAAACAGGCTTTGAGCTACAGTAAATAAACCTTCAATGTATAAAGGCTGTTTACGACTGTATGAGGCTTTGTGCAGAGAATTTGCATATGAAAACACGATAGACAAACTATAAAAACAGTTAAGGAGATACTTCATTGTGTAATTTTTGGTTTGAAGTGGTTTGCTCAAGTTATGCTTCCTTAACAATGCTTAGCAATGTAAATGATGAATTATGGAATATTTGGTGAGTTATGAAATATGTTTAATTTTATGTACTGCATGTACTATTACAAAATAAGGTGAGAAAAAAAACTATAGCATTTTGTGAGTTTAATTTAGATAATAATGAGTTGATTAATTAATTCAAGGGATAGTATTTACTAGGTGCCTGGTTTTTAGAACATCAACTTGTTTTGGCCAGAAAAGTCCAGGCCTTTGTGATCCCTAATATACAGTGTGATGTGTTTGCCATTCAACTATTTGCCAGTCTCTGGTCATTAATAGTTAGCTTACATAAATACAACTTCAAGGGGAATGCATGCTGTAGCTACTAATATACTTTCATTCATGACATGATGTTGAAAATTCTGCTGAATACTTGAGGTGGATTAATAAAATTTCACCTTACTGATTGTCTTCACTTTGGTAGGTAGCATCAGATGCAATGACAGGTCCCATACATGTATTACAAGCACCTTAATTGTGCAGTATACCAGAATGCTTGACCTATGATAAGATACGTGGTATGTAGTGTGTTGTAGCCAGCACTCCACACCTGTGTGTTATTAACAGAAAGAAAGCACAGTGATGATTTTCACGCATATGTAGTTTCGTGCTCTCTTTTGTAATTTAAACATTTTAAAACCCATATAGTGATACTGACTGATACCAACTCTGTATTTACTCTGTATTGCTCCGTCTTTCCGTCTTGGGACCATTATTCCAATTCTGTCAAAATTTGCACAGTAATAGACTACTGCTATGACTAGTGATCTACTTTTACCTACAAAAATTGTTCCAAGATGGAGTAAGACTGAGTAAATATGGAGTTAGTATCAGTAAGTATCAGTATACGTGAGTATTTCTGTGATATATCAGCTAAAAATTCTAACTACTTCATGCATATTTTACAACTACTGTGTATGTACTTGTATTTCAGGTTGAGGAAGGACAAAGTTAAGATGGTCCTTGGCAATGGCCAGTACTACACTGTTAGCCTTGCAGAAGAGAAATTCAGCATACAATTAAGCATCATTTTGCTTCCTAACACAGAACACTCTGCTGAGCTTCGAAAAGATTTGCTACAATATTTTATGTCCAAGCTTGATCTTGTGGTGGAAGATTTTATGTCAGCTGCAAAGAAGCCAATTGCATATATACCATGTTGTTTCTGCAATCAACTACATCTCAGGTTGTCATTGCTACTACAAGGGAAACAGCAACACTGTCCTATCAAGAATAAACCTTTGCTGCTTAAGTATTATCGCACTCTTGTCAGTGATGAAGGTAAATATTTGTTTATGTATTCACTGCATGTGTTTTTATTTCTTGCTATTTTAACTAAACTAAATATTCAGTTGTCATTAACAAATTATGTCTACTGTCTGTGCACAACTTAAAATGGAAAATAAATAAACAGCTTTCCTTATATTCCTTGCTTGTGGATCTTCCTTGCCTTTTGCGTGTACAGGCTTCCACTGACCAAAGGTCATGTTGGTATACTATTCAGATTTTGAACTGAAAATGGTTGGCCTGAGCCACTCAAACTTTAATTATTGAAGTATGACCTATACTAACTACCTGTGTTTCCTTTGAACGACAAGGAGCTTGTTGTTTGACTTTGTGTACTTATTATTTTGTTCATCGATAACCCACTCTACAACCAAGACTGAATAGTATTTGTATAGGAGAGAGCATCTTACTACATACAATGCACACACCAAATGCATGCACTGTGTAAAGTAACATCCCAACTGGTAAAGACTTGACCTTATCAACATGCAGTTCTCTGTCAACAGTATAGAAGTGTTAATGGTGGACTATGCACAGTGTGATAGCACAGGACAATCACTCTCCCCCATGAACTATGAACTCTTGAACATTATGAACTCTTGTCGATAATAAGCTCTTGCATTAATTTTAATATTTAGCATTTGTAAATGCATGAATTTATTTGGCTTACACTATCTATTATAGTAGACATGAAGCTGAAATGTTTGGAAATAAATTATGTTTAAAATTATACAGTGGAATGGTTCAATATTATGTGTGTTAATCATTCTCCAACAATAATGATCTTTTGAATGCATACAGTGTGTAAGTTTGTATCATACTATGTTCTGTTTAGATGATTCGTTTGCAGTTATGAAAAGTGATCCTGTTGTATCAGCCAAGTCTAACAAAAGTTAGTTGTACTTTAATTTCTGTGTATTCAGTGTCTTGCATGTGCTATAAATTGTTACTGCATATTATAGTAAAAATATTGCCAATGATTGGCATTATCAAGAATGCTGTTCAAGCATAGTAAATACAAAGAGCATAAACTGTTGTGAATTTCTGTACCCTAGCTGTAGCTAGTATCATTTATGCAATCATAGCATAGTGACAGTATGCCAATGTCTTTGTATATATAAGCAATGCTTGTATTCTTTAGAGCAGCTTTCATATCCTGAATTACTGAAGTGGGTCAAGAAGGTACCACAATGGTTCATGGTGGCAACTTTCCTGTTGCCTGAACAAACTGTGCATATAGATATGAAAGAGATTGAAGAAGATGGACAAGGAAGTGCAGAAAAATGTCAAATTGCTTTGTCTAAGATGTTTTTTAACAAGTGTAAGGACACAGATATTACATGGAAGAGAGTTCACTCAGCATTTGTTAATGCTGGGGAGACTAACATTGCTGAAGAAATAAGGCTAACTTACATGGTGAATTAACTTAACTTTTGTTTGCCAATTTTTGTGGCATGAAATGCATATGTTACTACACTTTGATTTTATATCTATACTGAGTAGATTATGTAGATACAACAATTTTGTACTATAGGCTTTGAATACTTGTGATTGCTTTACATTTTGACTTTTATTGTTTGTAAAAATTAGTAACCTATTTTATAGCACTTTTATCCTACACAAATTTGTATACAATTATTGTGAGAGAATTGTTTAAGCAAATGTTACTAGCATTAAAGTTATTGATAATTTTAGTCAGTATTATTTTATTACTGTAACAAAGAATACGTATGTATACAGGGGTGGATCCAGACTTTGGAAAGGGGGGTGCACTTTGCTGAAAAGTTGAAGAGTAAAAAAAAGTCACAGCAATAATAGCTGCCCTAGCCTAGAAAGTATATAAGATCCTTATTCAGATCCTTATTTTAGCTGCATAGTTAAGCTACACTGCCTCATGAACACTGTGACTGCTTTATTAGAGTGATTGACTGCTCTATTAGAGTATCTCGATCTCGTATAAATGTAACTTTTTATTTTGAAAGGGATGAAGGAAGGGAGGGAGCATGTGCCTGTTGTTCTCCCCTGGATCTGCCACTGGTATAATGTGTTGCTTCACCTTTACATGATGTTATGGGTTTCATGCATCAGCATGATCTAGAGGTGCACCGATATGAGATTTTACAACATATCAATAAACAATATAATTAGCTTCAAATTGCCGATACTGATTTTCTTTAGTGTTTGGTTGCATCTGTTTTCAGTATGGACAATACAATCAATTTTAATGTTAAAATATGTAAAAAAGCAGTTGCCAAAAGAATTTTATAAAAATTTAAAAAAAAGACCAGTGAAGAAGATGCTATGAAAGGTCTGAGCAAAGAAAAACCAGCCTGACTTGGGAATCAAACCTTGGTCACTAAAATAGTTTACATCTTTAGTCTAATGCTTTACCCACAGTACTGCAACATCAAGTACACAGAAATCTGATACTTATCTGAAATATCTGCTTAAATTGTCAACTGTTAACTGATACCAATACCACCATATTAGTGCTGATTTTTACCAGTATTTATATTGGTGCACCTTTAGCATGATCAAGTATATTATGGTAACTTGAATTGCAAGCAGTGAGTTTCACAAAAACTGGTATGTTTTTCTTATCTTGATCTTTTTATTATGAACGCTTTACAGTGTCCAGCACTGAAGGTCTGACAACAACATATGCTGCAGCCTTAGGATTACCTAACTTAATGTCAAGGACTTAGACTTAATGACTTACATCTTTGTTTATTATGGTGGCTTAATTCACAGCCCTAAAAACATGATACTCTCAGGATGAGTATCCTAACAGACTGTTTACTGTCTTTTACCTATTATTAAATAAATAGTATCAATTAATTTCACTATAATGGGGAAGTACAGATCCTGTTCCAAGCTGTGTGAGTACGTGCGTGTGTGTGTGTGTGTGGCAGTATACATGCATGGATGCATGCAGCTATTCTGAAAAATAGGGCATGTGGGCAGCTACTTTTTCAAAATTATCATGATTCTCAACTTTTATATCATTCAGTGTGGCCATGCAATTTTTTGGCTTTTTAATAAAATGCCAATATTCCATTCCGGCACTGAGGTATGATCTGTCATGTGATAGGATGCAGTTGGCACATGTCTTGTTATCACAGGCCTGGTCAAATTATTACACCTTGTAAAGAGTAGAGTGACTCCATACCAATGTTGGTTGATCGCCTGCTCTACACAGTTAATTGTATTATATAGCTAAATATATAATATGTATGTATATCAAGACACACGGTAGTGTGTCGTGCGGCCAAGAAAGCCGGCGACCACACCGTGAGTATATTTACAGGAAGAAAGAAAACAGCTTTTTCAGAAAGCCGGCGACCACACCGTGAGTATATTTACAGGAAGAAAGAAAACAGCTTTTTCACGCATGCATAGCCCCACGGCCTCTTCTCCAAAACACACTATTTTTGCATTATAGCTGTCCCCCAGGTAGGGTATGCCACACAGCAAATTAGATTAAATTCGCAACAGCCATTTGCGAGATATGGGCGTCCAAAATTTCGTTTTAATTTCTTCGTTTTTTTCTTCTTATGCCGTGCGGGGGGCTACAGGGGCTTCGATTTCTTTTCGCACACTTTGCAAAAATTGCTATAAAATGCAAACGTGTAACTCGATTGCCTCGATCTTTGGCACAAATTAAGAACGTGTAACGGTGGATTCACGTACCAAGTTTGTTGTAAGTCTGAGTAGTATTCAAGGAGTTATGGACGTTTATTCACGTAAAAACAGATCAAACTTCTGTCACGGCTACAGGGTAAACCAAGCATAGAAATAACTTGAAAATTGGTGTGTAGATAGGCTGATCATCGTAGCAGTGCCTTTTGATAGTTTGAATAGCAATAGAGTTACAGCGACAAAGTTATAAAGCAAAAACTAAGCAAGTGTAAAATCGCGGGATCGAGATACTCTAATAGAGCAGTTACCACGGGGTAAAAAAGGTGTGCAAAAAAATGTCGAAAAAAACAACTTACCAGAGTTCGAACCAGGGACCTCCATACCTAACACCTCCATCCTTAACCACTGAACCACTGCTACCTTAACTGATCACCTCACTTAATTTCTGCTTTATAAATGAAATTTCTAGTTGAAATCTGCTTATAGTCAAACGTTTGTAATTTCATAGATCTACCAATAGAAGTTCTAGACTGTTCTAGAACATTCTATGTATGTTCTATTAGAAGTCCTCAAAAAAAATGTGCACTCTATTAGAGTATTACAATAATATTATCAAATATTGAATTAAATCATGCAATGAAATACATTTATAAATCTGTCTTCAATAATCATCATTGTATCTACATAGAAAAGAAGAAATGTGAGTAAAGACAAACCTCAAAGTCAGCCATAGGCTGGTTTTGGGGCCTTGCAAAGTACAAAAAGGAGTGAAATCTACACAAAAACAGCCAAGCTGTGAAAAAATGGTGCGGCCTTAAAAAGCCTGGGTGAAAAAAGTTGTGAAATCAAAGGTGGCGGCCAAGAAATGGCTGCAATGATGTTAATGCTAAAAATTTTAATAATGGCTGTGTGCATTGTTAAAATTTATTAGCATTAACATCATTGCAGCCATTTCTTGGCCGCCACCTTTGATTTCACAACTTTTTTCACCCAGGCTTTTTAAGGCCACACCATTTTTTCACAGCTTGGCTGTTTTTGTGTGGATATATATTGACTGGATAATCAGCCTTAATCTCACATTTTACAAGTGGAATATTTATAATTAAAATAAATGCGAATATGAAAGTAGCAACTAAAGAGACTTGATTTTTTTTATTGAGGAAAGAACATTTCTGTACAGTGTAGCATTATAATGAAATGTGCATGGGTGATGCAAAACTGAGATGAGCTTTTATTGCTATGTAGTTAGCAGTGTTTTAGTCGTGCATGGGAATCTGTAGAACTCCTGAATTTATGTCATGCACTTGGGTGTACAAGACATATCCTCACTATGCTTAATTGTATGTCTACCTGATGTCTATATCTCCATGCATAGTTCAATGAATGGTACATGCCATGTAGAGACATGTACATGTAATTTTGCACATTCATTCATGTTGTTGCAGGTTATATCACTTGTGTAGGCAGGTGTAGCTTCATAGTAGAGCATCTGTCAAAATATGAAAAAATATCATGATAATCAGTAATATCGTGATATTTTCCCATGATATATTGTGATAGTAAAATTTCAATACCGCCCAGCCCTAGATATACAATATAATATATATTATGTACATAGCTAGGATGCATGGACGGACCAAGAGACATTTACAAAAAGTATATATATAAAGTTCTCAAGACTGTAACCTCAAACCTCTATAAAGATTACAGATTATACACATAACAATGAACAGCCATAATATTGGTTGTCTCTAAGTTAACTGAGTGGAAAGCAATAATATGCAGGAAAAATGATGTGGTGACTGATGCAACATTAACTAACTGTTTACTACTAACAAACATACATCAACATCCTTGTTTAGTTCAGAGGATGTGAACACCCATAAATATTGTGTTAGCAGTATACATATGGTGTGTTGTAGTCCATATACACTTTACTCAATGGTATACAGTGTATTATAGTCAGCTCCCACAAAAGTCATGATCAGGACTATTAAAGAATGAGGTGAGCATTCATGTATTTCTATCCAATGGTTTGTATTGAAACAACCACTTATCCTCATGTGCAATACATTCCCACCCAAATTTGCCTATTCTAATTGTATGGGATATTTCAAAAGCCTCACAACTCAGCTACTCACGTCAGAAATATTTTTGTTCTGTTGTTCAGTTGCTTCATAGATCTTTTTAGACAGGTGATATGTGTAACTATGAGTACCTTAAATCCTGTGGACAATTCTTGACTAGAAGATTTGATGTGTTCCTGGTGTAACGAAAGTTACTAAGGAATTTACAGACTATTATAATGTTAATAAATTTCCTCTTACATTTCCCTGCAGATTGCAATAGTATACTAAAGGTTAATTAAAAGAGCTTTCATCAATTTTCAAGGAATTGTCCTGTGTATTTTCAATCGTTGTAATACATGTATTATGAATATTAGTTTGGACTACCTGCTGAACTGCAATTAATAGATTTTAAACTTATCCACAGCTTATAAATGCAATACTCACATTATGTATCCAGTGTTATTTTATATATGACTTGAACTCTAAATTTGTTGTGCCTAGAATTGCCTTCTTAGGATAAAATATACTGTACTCCACAATAAAAGGCTATCTGAGTTGCATGTATATACAACTTCTGCTTTTAGAACTCTGATTCCACCAATAAAACTTCACAATCCTTTATCAAGTTAAAGTGCTGAGCAATTATTGTGCTTGAGGTGGTGATGATGCAATAAAACTAAAAAGTATGTCAATCACGACAGCAGTAACCACTTTAAAATTATGCATAGCAAATTAAGATTTTTATGCATTGGTATCACACTGGTACTATGTATTATAGAGGAAAGTAACCTTGGGCCTGCAAATCAGTGTGAAATGTTCTGTAGTTGGCCAACTACAAAAACAAGACTTACAAGTTTATGACTGTCTGTACTGTGAAGGGAGAAATGTTTACTACTGTTAACACTGAAGAACAGATGTAGAATCATTCCATTTGTTGTGATGTGCAAATCTTGAATGGTGTGGCATATAATTGTACTGGCTTGAGAAGTCAAACTATAGCAAGCATTATGACATAAAGTCATTACGTATAACATGGCTGTTAATGCATATGTATGGCATCTGAAAGATGTACGGGCTCTGATAGTACAAAATAGATGTATCAATTCAAACATCAGTTGTCCTGAAAATTATTACTCACGTCTGCTACTGTGGTATCCACTGTTGTTATGCTGACAGCCAGCACTGTAAGTATTTTTCTACTGTCTGTGGTCTTCACGAAGGCTGACGAAATTACCAATGAAATCTACTCTCAGGAAGTTGCCGTACCTGGTTCACAGACAGGATACGATCAGGTAGAATGTTGCTGTGTTATTAGAGATCGCTCTTTTCACTCATTTGATAGTGCAGTCATCTTACTAATAATATGACAATCAAAATTGTTGGATCAAATGTTGTGTTGGATTCAAAAATTACTGTAGAAAATCTTGAGAATATTGCAATAATTGGACATGGAACTTCCACTGTGAACTGTATTGGTATTGGAGCAATAAACTTCATCTCCTGCAACAATGTTACTATTACAGGTATTGACTGGGAGAGGTGTGGGTTGACTAGCAAGGAGCCATCATATCCAGGAATCAGATTTCACAAATCATCCAAGATTATCATTCAAAGCTGTTCCTTCAATTCTTCAATAGGACATGCTGTAGTCTTCTCAAAAGTTTCAGGAAATATACACATCAACAATTCTGTGTTTACACATAATAATCATCATAGAGATCATGGTGCAGCAGTGCAGTATACAGCTGATGGTACAACTCATACCCAAATAAAGTTGGTGATTAACAGCTGTAATTTCTCTTACAATGGAGTTGCCAAGAGTGTTATCTTTATTGATGGTTCAGGAAAGACAGCTGCAGTATTCATACTTGCAAAATTCATTATTTGTTGGCAATGAAGGAGTACCTGTATATCTTTCACATCATAAACTACACATTAGAGGTGATGTACTTTTCAAGCAAAACACAGTGATTGCTGGTGGAGGAATTTTTAGCAGCAGATCAATTGTTGAATTTAAAGACAGTTCTAATGTCATGTTCTACAATAATTCAGCAAATACTAGCGGTGGAGCAATCTTTCTTAATAATTCTAGAATATACTTTGGAGAAATTTCAGTTGTAAATTTTGTAAACAATATTGCTACTTCATATGGTCGTGCAGTATTTTCCATAAGTAAGTCTGCAACATTATTTGACAGAAACACAGTGGTAATATTTCAAAGCAATGCAGCCAGCACAAGTGGTGGAGCTCTGTATTTTGAAAATTCCAACATGTTATTTGCTGTAAACTCAACAGTGACCTTTAACCATAACACCACTACATTTGGAGGAGGAGCAGTTTTCTCTACAAGATATTCAGAAACATTATTTGACGGAAACGCAACTGTGTCTTTTATAGATAATGATGCTAGTGAAGGAGGAGCTGTTGAGTTTTATAATCACTGTAGGATCACATTTAAGGGAAACTCAAATGTGACATTTAGTCATAACAGCGCTACATATGGAGGGCGGTGTATTCTAGAAGTTATTCAGAGATATTATTCGATGGAAACACGACAGTGGAATATAAAGGGAATCATGCTAATAAAAATGGAGGAGCACTTAATTGTTTTGAGAACTGCAACATAACATTTGATGGAAACTCAAAAGTGTTATTTAGTGACAATGAAGCAAGATTTGAGGAGCAATGTGCTCCAGAAGCCAATCTGAAATATTATTTGGTGGAAACACATCAGTGACATACAAACTTAACAAAGCCGGTGTTAGTGGAGGTGCTATTTATTCACAAGAGAAAT